>NW_015607286.1:0-578 GCF_001515605.1 Sinocyclocheilus anshuiensis | reverse complement strand
GGAAGAAATAAATTATTTTTACTTCCTTGCATTTATTTTTGTAGTGTAAATATACCTAATTAGATCATTTAGAAATCCAAACTCTAGCTGCTTTATAGAGTAATTAAACTCATTTCATAATTAATGGATTTACAGTTATTGAACAATGAACTGATTTCGACTGAATGTTGACTGTTTACCTGTTGTCCTCTTTCAAGAGCTACCTTACAGCAGAATTTAATTTTGTTTGCATCACTGTTTTCCTGTTCATCACTAAAGCTGCTTTGAAACCGTCTGTATTGTATAAAGCACTATACAAATAAAAATGTTTTGAGAAACATTTTTCACCCTTGCATTTCTGTGTACAGTACTTGCACTGGATATGCATAAAAAAGGGCAGATATATACCGATACTCGAAACCATGATCAGCAGTGCAGTGATTGGCTGGCAGCAAGAGATCAACGTAATGACATCATATACTGTAATTAAGATCAGGGACGCAGACAAGTGAGCAAAATTACACAAAAAATATAACACATAAATAAAATGGGTAACAGTTTGTTAAAGGGGTCATATGATGCTGCTAAAAAGAACATTA
>NW_015607285.1:0-579 GCF_001515605.1 Sinocyclocheilus anshuiensis | reverse complement strand
ACGCTGGTTAGTTTCCCTCTGTGCGAGTGTCATGAAGATATGATGCATGAGCACAGATCATATCCTCACTGAGCTCTTATTATTTCTAAAATATGTTGCGGTAATGACATGTATTGTTTTGGCCCAGCGAATTAGTTGATTTACTAATGCAATAGATACATTAGCTATTATAAATGTTATTCAAAAATGTTATTTTCTCCCAGCTGAGCACTCGTGCACTAATACGTGTTCAAGATGGTATAATTCCAGCATAATTGCATAATTACAGCACTGTGACAATTCTTGGAATTGCATGTCTGCAGACCAACACAGCTGCACAAGTGGATGTTTGTGCAAACCACAAGTCTGATTTTAATCTGATACGAATGAGACTCAACCTGAGGACCTGTATTGTATGACCGTGTTCCAAAACCTAATGAGTCACCTATGTTGGCAGGGTGTCATGAATAAAGGCATGTTTTTGCTGCCTTCTTTTGGCAAAATTCAATGGCAGCATTCCATGCATCCTTAGAGCAGAAGACAATCCCATAATGCACCGCAAATAGTTTTGTTAATGTTAACTAAAACTAGTAAATATCA
>NW_015607284.1:0-579 GCF_001515605.1 Sinocyclocheilus anshuiensis | reverse complement strand
CAGCAGTGAGTAGTGAACACACACACACCCGGAGCAGTGGGCAGCATATTGCTGCGGTGTCCGGGGAGCAGTTGGGGGTTCGGTTCTTGCTCAAGGATCTCTCCACAGTCGTGGTATTGAGGGTGGAAGAGAGCGCTGGTTATACTACAATCCCTGCCGGACCTGAGACTCGAACCCTTCGGATTACAAGTCCGACTCCCTAACCATTAGGCCACGACTGCCTCATGAAATAATAATAATAATTAATAAATAAAATAATAACATGTGCCTGTGTGCAGATATATATGGACCTAACTGTATATATATCTTTGTGTTTTCAGTGTCACGGGGCGTCTGGTCAGGTCATGGCGTCAGGTTCGGAGGCCGTTCATTACATCCACCTGCATAACTCCAGTCAGTCGGTGCTTGAGGCCCTGAGGTCTCAGCGGCGTAAAGGTCTGTTCTGTGATGTGACGGTGCGCATCCACGACGCGTCTCTGCGAGCTCACGCCTGCGTTCTGGCGGCCGGCAGCCCCTTCTTCCAGGACAAGCTGCTGCTGGGTCACTCTGAGATCTCGGTGCCGCCGCTGGTTCCCGCCG
>NW_015607283.1:0-579 GCF_001515605.1 Sinocyclocheilus anshuiensis | reverse complement strand
GAGTAGACCCTCTTAATGTCCTCCACTTGGACTTCAGTGCCCTGTGAGAAATGTACAACCACAGTCAGACCAAAAATGCTTCTTATTGTAATTTCTTACAGCACTGGTCACGATACATGTGTGTTGGCATTACCCGGCGTTTGCGGCACACCAGGCCTGCAGTACTGATGAGCTGGATGGCATAACGGAGTGAAGTCTCCTGTCCGATACGTGTTAAAACTGTGTGTGCCTCCTCACTCAGCTCGACATCTTCCTCCTCACAGCTGGAACACAAACACATATGAATGTATGGTGAGAAGTGACAAAAAACCCTTACAATGCTGCATATTATTTAACGTCAAAAATGCTCTCACCGAATCTTCAGGATCTGTCTGGTCTCTTTCTCAGTGTAGGGAGAGGTTGCAATGATCAGCAGACGGTCAAGCATGTCTATGGGAATACCATGAGGACTCTGGTAATTGGTGCCTCTAATACTGTAAAAATGAAACAACAGTGGATGAGCAGAAATTATCCACAATTAATGGTAGTTGATGCATTAAAGTGCCCCTATTATGAATTTTTGAAAATGACCTTTCATGC
>NW_015607282.1:0-579 GCF_001515605.1 Sinocyclocheilus anshuiensis | reverse complement strand
TGGGTAAACACACACACATAGAAATATAAAGCAGAGCTCTTACCATTCATGGCTGCAGGTGGCAGGGATATGAGGAGAGCGGTCCTGATCTCCTCGTCTCAGCTGGCTAGCTCAGTCATCTGCACCACACACACACACAAAGAGAGAGAGAGAGAGAGAAAGAAGAAATGTTCACTCATTAATAATGCAGGCAGGGGAGTGCAGGGCTGTCGCCATCTCCATCCTGCACTCTCCGAGTGAAAGTGAGAGAGAAGAGGATGTGTGAAGGAGAGAGGAAGGGTGAGAGGGAGGAGATGAGAGCTCCAAACCCCCCATACAAATGTTTTCAACAGACTAAGGCTCTATGTGCAAAATCTTAATAAACAATGACACTTTTATGACTGACTGCATCAATATCCTCCTCCTAATAACATCAGAAACTGATTTCACTGCAATCAAAGCTTGATCATTACTTTGGGTGGAAACAACACTTTAACCCTGCAAAGCCTGACGCATAAAATAAGAGCCAGGAAAACCTAATAAACAGAACTTTTAATGGATATAGTATGATACAGTAGAATATAAAGCTCACACTCAAGG
>NW_015607281.1:0-579 GCF_001515605.1 Sinocyclocheilus anshuiensis | reverse complement strand
TTCTTTGTTCAGACAGAAGCACAATATGTCTGCTTGCTAAAGTCTCTGACTGCTGTAATGTTTATTCTGATAGGAGTGACCAGACAGGGATTCTTCATCAAAGAAAACCATTGTTAATGCGGGACCAGATGAAAATATCTATTCACTTTCCTTTGATATCCAATTTCAATTGTTGAAAAAAAGGCAGAAAAAATTTTAAAAAAATCATTTGAGAGATTTTTTTTCCTACCCACCCAGGCTTTCATTAAAAGAAAAAAAATACAAATAAAAAACAATTATACGAGGTGTATTTTCTCACACTCCAAAACCAAAAGAAAAAAAACTGCATTAAAAATAAACAAATTACATTTTAGGAGAATTCATGTTTTGTTTTTCTTTACATAAAATTTCCACATTTCGTGTCAAATTTGCATTACTGTTATAATAACTGTTATAATAATAATAATAATAATAATTCATGCTTATTTTATGTAAAGAAAGAAATAATCATTATTATTATTATTAATAATTACAGTTATTGAGAGTTTTAGGGGAAAATGTACTTTATGGTCCTAAAACAGGCCTTTTTTCTAATATATA
>NW_015607280.1:0-579 GCF_001515605.1 Sinocyclocheilus anshuiensis | reverse complement strand
GCTGTAATTCTCCAAGGTGATTCTGGAAGTGGGAAATCAGTCACTGCGCAAAAGATCGTTCTGGACTGGGCCTCTGGAGAGCTCTACGCTGGATTCTTTGATGTAGTATTTCATCTTAGATGCAAAGAGCTCAACGGTCTCTCTGGTGAGATGAGCCTGCTGGATCTCCTGGACTGTAGTTTAACTCCAAATGAGATTGGTCAGATCTTAAAAGACATACCACAGAGGATCTTGTTCATCATTGATGGTTTTGATGAACTCATGCTTTCTGGAACCAAAGAGTCGCTGCCTCCAAAACCAGACATCATATCCCATTCACAGGCCATTGTTTGCTCTCTTCTGAAAGGACGTATGATGAGAGAGTCCTTCCTGCTGGTTACTACGAGATCCACCGCTGTAGACAAACTGGAGAACGTTCTGAAAAAGCCACAGTGCTTTGTGGAGATCATGGGATTTTCAGAGAAAGGAGTGAGTGAATACTTCCGAAAGTTCTTTGAGGACGAAGAGTTTTCAAGTCAAGTGTACGAGCAGGTGAAGATACACGAGATGCTCTACACGGCTTGCTTCATCCCTGTCATC
>NW_015607279.1:0-579 GCF_001515605.1 Sinocyclocheilus anshuiensis | reverse complement strand
ACTGTACTTTCCACAAGCATTTCAACATCGTATCATTTGAAGTGCGTCATAAATAATTTTTCGAAGGATATGCTTAATCCCTATTTATTTACTTTTGTATGTACCTAAATTTAAATAAGCTCAACCTACTGCGTGATGTGCGAAAACAAACCTGATTATGAATTGTCATGCACATTGGTGCTGGCCTACAGAACAGTAACGTGCTCCACATCATCCTATCTCCGCTCGCTCTTACGAGTCTACATCCCCTTGTAGTGAACAGCAGACATGATGGCACCAGAAGTTCACACGTCACAACAGGAATCCCTTTGTCCCACTATGGTTAAGACAAGAGGGTGTGATAGCACCCTCAACAACTTCTGAGGTAAATTCTGGCTTATTTCTCACAGCGCGTCTTCTACCAGAAACTAAAAGTAAAAGATGAACTTGATGAATCTTCACGCTTTGTTTACGGAGATGATGTGGGCATTTACAGGTTCGCGCGTCTCATGTGGATGATTACTGTATGAATAGTGCGCACTGCTCGTGGGCGTGATCACATTACAGATAATGAGGTCAGACCGGAAAAACTGGACCTCG
>NW_015607278.1:0-577 GCF_001515605.1 Sinocyclocheilus anshuiensis | reverse complement strand
TTCTTGGTAATAGGAATCGTAACAGGTCTCAACTGTAAGTCAGATTTATAATGTCTCAGAACATATTTATGGGTTAATGGTTGTGTAACTGGTTTGTTTTTAATTTAACATGCTCTAGTCAAGAATAATTCACAAGAGGATCAGACCAGGGGTCTTCTTTCTGATGATATAACACCTATCCCATTCCAGTACAAAGGTGATAGAGGTAAGAAATGTTTTTTTTTTTTTTAAACATTTAAAAATGAATACATTTGGCATATTTATAATTATAAACAGTTTTTACATTGGTAAGCAAGTTTAGTATGTAATCGTGTGTTTTGTTCTCTTAAATACAGGGCTCTGCTCGGGTGGTTGGGTTTCATATAAGAACACCTGTTATTTGATAGTAAATGTTTATGGGACATGGGAATTATCAAAGTCTTTATGCCAAGACCATGCAGCACACTTGATGGTTGTGAACAGTGAGGAAGAGCTGGTAAGAACATGGACATCTATTGGTTTATATTTTTATTTTCATTTAGACTACTGTTCAAAGGTTTATTTTCCACATACTGTACATTATTGTTTCTCCTCTATG
>NW_015607277.1:0-577 GCF_001515605.1 Sinocyclocheilus anshuiensis | reverse complement strand
GGACCGCCGAGAGTCCCAGAGGGTGGTGGGGGCAGACACAAAGGAGGGGACCATGGCCAATGTCAAGGCTGGCTGACTGCTGCGGGTGAGGCTCAGCTGCTGCTGTCAGAGGGCAAAGCTCATCGCTGGCAGGAGCGGAGGGTGACACCCGGAATACCGTGGTGAAATGACCCGACAACACTCACATAAACAAACAAACAGAGGCTGACTTTGAGACTATCCAGTCACCAGAGAGCAGCTAAAATAGTGATGCTAACTTAACTACACTGAACAAAATGACAGTTTTAGTAAATTTTTAGTACATTTCACAAATAATTACAAAGAAACTTTTTTAAAAAATGCACTGAATTAAACGTGAAATTTTGAAGTAAAAAAAGTGAAATCGTACTTCTTGTAAAACATGGATAATTTTTTTGTTTAAATGGCAAATTTTTAAGTGATTTGACAGTAGCTCAGCTGTTTTCAAAAGCTTTTCCATTAACATTTCTTTGTTGACTTCGTATGAATTTGTATGATTGTCTTTTAGAAAAACGTAAGCATTAAAGGGGTCATATGATGCGATTTCAAGTTTTCCTTT
>NW_015607276.1:0-574 GCF_001515605.1 Sinocyclocheilus anshuiensis | reverse complement strand
TGCAGGTCTTACTCAATATGAAGACTTAAAAAAAACATTCAGTCTCGTGGTGGATTGGTGTCTAAGTTTGTTTGAGTGTGTGTGTGTGTGTGTGTGTGTTTGTCTGTGTATACACACACACACACGAAAAACAAACCTTAAGCCATTGGATCTATCAGAGTATATACAAATGATTTTACAGCTTTAATAACATTTAACATTATTAAATTTAATAATTTTAGTCATTGATGTTAGATTGTAAAATGTTATACCACGAAAGCTTATAATGCAGTTTCTGCATAGTATCGTTGAAGAAAATCCTCAAATTAGCAATGAAAGCCTAATAATAATAATAGTTAAAAAAATAAAAACCTTGCAAATATGTTTGAGAACACTCCTTTGTAGAGAAGTGATTTTTTGTACATAAGAGGAAATGTAGGGCTGATATACAGTGCTGACAGTTCAGTTTAGATGTGTTTAAAAGGGAATACACACACACAGTACATAGCATACATGATGTTGTGTGGAAAAACTGAGTGAAAAAAATAAAATTTATATATATATATATATATATATATATAGTGGAGATCAAAAT
>NW_015607275.1:0-579 GCF_001515605.1 Sinocyclocheilus anshuiensis | reverse complement strand
ATTAGCTGGCTGCTCTTGAAGGGATACTGTATGTGTGATTTTAAGCACTTGTCTTTTGCTAAATTCAAATTACATACTCATTAACAAAAGTAAGTCTGACACAACCTAACATTGTGTTGCAATAATAAGGTTTGACCAATCAGTGGAGAGATACACGACGTCTCACATAGTCACACTGCGGGGCGCTAACAAGCAGTCTGATGACTGATGAATGTGAGTTGCGGATGCAATCAGAACTTATTATCTGCTTTGTCAAATTCCTGTATTCTCATGGCCCTAATGGAGTCCTTTTGTTATAACGATCTGACCCATTGTCCTTTTCTTGGCGGCTGTCCTACTTGCATGTCTTGCCAACAAAGAGAGCAGTCGTCATTGAGAGTATTTATAAAAGAAACTGGATGACAGTGAGAACTAATTTACCAGATTTTCAGTTCAGCTTGTGTTAGAGGTTATCCTCCAAATGTCCCTTTTTGTGACCAGTATGCAGTCCGTGATTTCCTGTTCCCGATTCTCTCCTTATTTTTTCTCAAAGGGGCGACCAAAGACATGGGGAAAATGCTGGGGGGCGAGGAGGAGAAG
>NW_015607274.1:0-579 GCF_001515605.1 Sinocyclocheilus anshuiensis | reverse complement strand
CTCCGCACAATAGAAACTGCATATTTTTGCTAAGTTTGGGCCTCTGAAGAAATTTCTTTATTTTATTTTATTTTATTTTAATATAGTTTTAGTTTTCTATAAAAAAAAAAATGGAGCCATGCAGCTAATATATTTGTTTAATAAAACAATGTTTTAATGCAAAATTGCGTCCTTAATGTTCTTATTATGTAATAAATGTTGTAAGGCACTCAAGACAGTGTTGTACTGTAGATCTAAATAGCTCAGCGCTACAAAAATTCCAATCCAAATAACATTGCATTATTGTCCTTGAGGATTCATCGGGTGCGTAATCATTCTTCAGTTCTGTTTGCCATCATTTCAGAGTAAAGAGAAGATCAATAGCATCATAACCCTCATTTCCAAATAAGCAGTGCTCTGTTACGTCCTCATAACGATTATCATTTATTTGCAAATATAACTAGGAAGCTTTCGCAGATTCTTCGGCAAACAAAAGGTTTGTGAAAGCGAATGATCAGCGCTGCACTCTCGGGTCAGCCGTCTTGAACGCTAGCGCCGTAGCATTTATCACATGATCTCCTAAACAAACCAGGGATTTGG
>NW_015607273.1:0-579 GCF_001515605.1 Sinocyclocheilus anshuiensis | reverse complement strand
TTAACACAAAGCAATGGCAACAGTGAGGCTTGAATACAGCAAAAGATGGCTGACATGTCGAGAGCCAGAAAGGATTGGCAGACAGAGAATAGCCTGCAGTGTTTCTGCAGAGAAGGGAATGTGTGTGTATGTGTGTATGAGAGAGATAGAGAGCAAGAGTGAAGTCAAGAGAATACAAGACAGAGATAGAAAGAGAAAAGATAATGAGTAAAGTCAGTGAACCATAAGCCACTGCTACACACACACACACACAAATGCAAACGCTCGCATGTAAAGCCTCGTGCTAACATGAAACACTACGCAAGCTCACACACAGCAGTATCTAACATAGTGCAGAAACTACTGCATGAATAAGTGTTTGTTACATAAGCACAGCTGATAAGAGCCTATTTTCAACACACTAAACTCTTTCAGCCTTTGCTCGAAGGCCAGTTAATTAATAAACCTCAGGAAGGTTGCTTATTTGCTAGAAGAAAATCCATATTCCACCTGAGGTTTTTAATGACACGATCTCTACAAGAAACCGAACCCTGTTAGCATTTCATTAGCCGCCTCTCTGCTTACAGGTTGAAAAGAGAG
>NW_015607272.1:0-579 GCF_001515605.1 Sinocyclocheilus anshuiensis | reverse complement strand
TTAAGCTGCACTTCACCATCTGAAAACTATTGTTCTTGTTTTGTTATTTGGTTGTTGTTCTTTTCTCTATAGTTCATTACATTTGGTTGAATTTTTTCTATGTTCTTTGTTTGTTCATTTCAAAGTAAAATTGCATGTTTAGAAATATAACAAAATATACTACTACTACTGCTAATAACAATAGTTATTGTAATTATTATTATTTGTATATTTGTATTTATTTTTTGTCATTTTTATTGTTTTGAAAGGGAAAGTTTAATTTAGTTAACAATAATAATATTTTATTTAATATTATAATTAGTATTTTTATCTTTTACGATTATAATAAGAATTATTATTATTATTTGTATATTTTAATTTTTTATCATATTTTTATGATTGTCTTAAAAGGGGAAGTTGAATTTTAATATCATATTTTAAGCTGCACTTCGCCATCTGATCTGTTACTATTTCTGCTGTCATGTCTTCCTCATGGTCTCATTCTACCTGCACGTTTCTCCTCTGCTGACTCCTGTCTGTGTCTGTGTGTCTGCGTGTGCGTGTGTGTCTGCGTGTCTGTGTCTGTATCTGTGTGTGTGG
>NW_015607271.1:0-579 GCF_001515605.1 Sinocyclocheilus anshuiensis | reverse complement strand
CCTCCAGCTTAGTCCTGTGGTGTCTGGGAGGTCAACGGGGCGGTAATAATTTGCCTCGATCCAGAACAGCAAGTTGATGGTGGTGTCATCTAACGCCGTAGTCGCGGTGAGCCCTCAGAAATCCCGGGCGAACTCTATGAATGGGAGATCTCTGCGGGCTAGGGCGGAGAACTTTGCGGCGACCTCCATGGCCGCGGGGAGAAACAGGAAAACAAAAGACTTTCAACAAACAGGGACAAACAAACTTTCAACAAAAATACGGGGAGAAAGGGCGCCGCTTACTCTGTTTCGGCCCGGTATTCTGTCATAATACTGTTACTGTGGAGGAGACGAAGGAGCGCGGACACGAAGGAGATTCAAAATTCATCAGTCTTTATTAAATCCAAATAAAGACACACATGGAATGGGCAGGAACACACACGTAGCATTGGGGTTAGACGTATAATACTGGACGCAGGACATGTGAAAACACAGGGCTAATATACTCTGAACTAAATGGGGAACACCTGGAATAAATGAACATAATTACCATGTGAGAAACTGGGTAATGGAAAGCACGTGGGGGAGGAAAACACAAGA
>NW_015607270.1:0-579 GCF_001515605.1 Sinocyclocheilus anshuiensis | reverse complement strand
AAACAGTTACCTCCATGTGTTCCCTCCGTTTTTGTTTCCGTTTTTGCTCAGTGTTTTTTGTTTCCGTTGTGTATGGATCCCCTCGCCCACCCTGAATACTTCATCCTCCTGCTGGAGCAGGGGGAAAAAATCGCTCGAGGGTCACACCAGACTGGTCCTGGTCCTCGCCAACCTCTCCAGCTAACCTGATGGCACGTTCTATGCGTTCTATGATGCCAGTCTAAGCCCGGCATACAGAGTGCTGTCATCCGAGGAAGGCCCTCAAGCGAGTTTCGCCGCCTTTGTGGAGTGGACACTGCTGACGGAGAGCCCGAGCTCGCCGCGACCGACGAGCCTTTGCCGCATGGATCGACAGAGCAACGGATCGCCATGGAGCCGGACCTGCAAGTGACGTCAATCAAGGTGTGAGAGCCGGCAAAAGAGCCCGCCACGAGGAAGAATGCCGCGGACAGAGAGAGCGCAGAGTGGAGCTCTGCCCACTGCACCGCAGCTGAGGGTAAGCTGATTATACAGCTGGGACTGGTGGACTTCGATGGGGACCTTATAGACTGGGAAACAGAGCTGGAAGCCGACTTGCCC
>NW_015607269.1:0-579 GCF_001515605.1 Sinocyclocheilus anshuiensis | reverse complement strand
AACACCGGTATTCGGTATGAACCGGTATACTGCCCAGCACTACAACAAATGCTGATGGAAAAAATTTGCCTCCATTTCTGGAACATTATTAAGCTTAATAAATATTAACTAAACAGTTCTAGATGTCTGCATGGGACCTGCAAAATTCATAGTATCATTAATCATTCATCCACTTAAAATTCCTATATTTAGTCCTGTGCTTTAACAAATCTAAGCTGGTGCAGACTTTTGAAATGCAGACCTCTAGTTCACAGGTTGATTGTGTTTGTACAAATGCAGCAGCGATATGCAGATATGGTCCTGGTTACAGTGCACTGGCGATGAGGCAATGATCAAATGGTCATAGAGTCGTGTGTGTGGTCAAGGCAAGGGCCACATGCACATAACAATGAAGCAAACTCACAAACAACATGGAACGCTGAGTACAAACACACACAGCATCCTTTCTGTACAAAGTGTGCTAAAACCACAGAAGTGAACAAACGCGCACACACACACACACACACGCTCGCTCTGCTGGGTTAAAGAGAAATGAAGGCCAACTTACTTCTGTTTGTCACGGGCTTCACGTGCTTTGCT
>NW_015607268.1:0-579 GCF_001515605.1 Sinocyclocheilus anshuiensis | reverse complement strand
TGTGCTGCTTGGGTTTAATATAAAGTTTCCCATTAGATTTCCACTAGCTGCAGGGATTTGTCTCAATTTAGACCCAAAATCATTAGTGAGGTCAGGCACTGATGATGGGTGATGAGCTCTGGCTCATCCCTGCATTCAAATTCATCCCAGAGGTGTTCAGTCAGAGTTTAAGTCTGGGCTTTATGCCATGTAATGTACTTGAAGTGTCAAGAATGGGAGGGAGGGGGGCTACTAATGAGAATGCAAAGTTTACAGTCAAAGATCAAGGCTGGTAACCGGAAGGTTGCTGGTTCAATCCCCGCAAGCACCTAGCCATTACGACCCTTTGAGTACGTCACTTAGCCCCTGAATGCTTCAAGATGAGCTTGTGAAATTGAAATCATGTGAAAGTTAATTTCTACTGACTTGTTTATTCTATGTATTTTTTGTCTTTCATTAGGTTAAATTAAAAATGAAACACAATCTCACTTGATGAACAGTTCCTAAAGTACAGGACGTGAAAATGAGTGGATACATAGGCAAAGTCCTCAGTTATTTTTTTAATCAAATGTAAATTCATGTCCCAGTCACATTTTCTTG
>NW_015607267.1:0-579 GCF_001515605.1 Sinocyclocheilus anshuiensis | reverse complement strand
CAACAATTTGGGGTTTTCATAATAAAATATAATATCTTTAAGGATTAAACTATGGGTCATATTAGTAGGGTTAAAACTATAAAAACTTAAATCAACCCAAAATGTATTGGTTATACTGCAATCACAATACAAGGGCAGCTGTTTCTCCAACAAGACCACAGAATGAGCACATTTCATCAACATCACAACATTTACAGAGAGATGAATTAAACCTGTCGCTCGTATCTGTGAAGCTGTTGCGCTTGTAACGTCTGAAGTCACATGATAACGTCAACTTCCTGATTTACATAACACATTATTTCCTAGAATAACACATTGGCATGACAAAAGCAAAGCAGCTCTGATGCAGAATTTTATTTACACAGATCCAAAGTTGACCTAAAACCTTCAATCATCTGATATGTGGCATGAGACAGCACCCCACAGAAACAATTAAATGCAAATGCTTGATATTTATTGAGTTCTACTTGCATATTAGTAAAGAAATCACAGAGAATTAATTAAAGGAGCAGTTGACCAAAAAATGAAGAAAACAACATTTGATTACAAACTTGCAGCCTTTCACTTCACAAGACATGA
>NW_015607266.1:0-579 GCF_001515605.1 Sinocyclocheilus anshuiensis | reverse complement strand
TATAGAGGAGCTGGATGGGCTGCTGTCCTCATTCCCTGAGGATGGAAGTCCAATTTTAGTCTTTAGCAACTTCAACATCCATCTGGAGAAGCATTATGCTGCAGATTTCCATTCACTCCTATCTTCATTTGATTTCAAACAACTTACCACCACAAGCACTCAAAAATCAGGCAACCAGCTTGACTTAACTTACACACGCGATTGTATAGCAGACAACATTTTGGTAAAACCCCATACACATCTCTGATCATTTCTTTATAACATTTAACCTACAGCATGCTACCTGTGTGCCACCAACCCCTCTACCGGTTACTTTTAGCCGAAACCTACGCTCACTTTCACCCTCCCATCTTTATGCTCCACTTTTTATGCAGCATGTGCTACCCCTTCTAACCCCTGGCTGTCTGATGTTCTTGGTGAACATCGGTCCAAACTTAGGGCAGCAGAGAGAAAATGGCGCGAATCAAAAGATCCGTCAGACCTGAGTATTCATCAGTCTTTGCTTTCATCTTTCTCTGCTGAAGTCTATACTGTCAAATCTTCATATTTCCACAACAAGATCAACAGCGCTTCAGACAC
>NW_015607265.1:0-579 GCF_001515605.1 Sinocyclocheilus anshuiensis | reverse complement strand
TCCCTCCAACTCCACCTTGGTCCTCTGTCACTCCGGCTCCACCGAGGTCTTCTGGATCCCCGCTTCCGCCTCAGTCGCCAGAGCCATCGGCTCCGCCCTGGCCCTCCAGATCCTCAGTGTCACCCTGGCTCTGCGGCTCTCCGTCTCTGCCCTGGGATCCTCTTGCACCTGCTCTGTCTCCGTCAGTCATCCCCCTGGTGTCATCAGCCCTTCCTCCACCTTAGCTCCTCCCTCCATCGGCTACACCGTGGGCCGCCATCCTGGCTGCAGCCTGGGTCTCGCCTGCCTCCTCCTGCTCCTGGTCCCTCCTGCATCCTCCTTGGTTCCTCCCTCCGTCTGCTCCACCTTGGACTCTGTTTGGCATCCTCCTCCAGTTTCCTCCCGATCGTCCAGCCGCCTGCCCTTCGCCATCCCTTTCTGCCAGCCCTCCATCGTTCTCCTGACTTTCCTCTCTCTGTGGCACAAAGTCAAGACAGTTATGTGACAAAGATTATGCCTAAAATCTAATGTAGCGTCTGCGTAAAATCATGCATCGTCTTTGGGGTTTATGGCTTAAGAGACCCCTTTTAGCCTTTGACA
>NW_015607264.1:0-579 GCF_001515605.1 Sinocyclocheilus anshuiensis | reverse complement strand
TTGCAATATATAATAATATATTAAGGTTTTATTGAGCATGTTCTTTCCACAAATAAATGAATTAAACAGTTTTTTAGAAAATAAATATATTTGTAATTGCAATAATAGCTGCAGTAAAAATGTTTTTATCAGAATCATTTTTATATCAGAATAATATATTTAGATTTTATTTAACATTTTCTTTCTAAAAAATAAATTGAATAAATAAACCTTTTTATTTGCTGAAATTGCTGCATTAACCATTTTTGCTGGAGAAGTGTGGCATAGTGCAATGCCTTGCTGTTTTGTTTAATTTTTTACTGAAGTCCTAGTTATTAGTAAGTCAGCTGGATTGTTACCTTCAAGTACATGATTAACAAATTATTGGAAAATAAGAGAGTAAATACTGACCCAATAGGATGGGGATGAGTTCTCTTAACTGTCCCGAAACACTCTTGCCAGCGGCCCATTCTTATTTTTATGTCCTGATATTGCAATAAAGTACTTTACTACTACTGCACAACTACTATGACATTCAAATAGAAAACTAACATATTCTGGCAGTTAATCGAGCTCTCCACCTTTTTTCTCTCCTTTTCT
>NW_015607263.1:0-579 GCF_001515605.1 Sinocyclocheilus anshuiensis | reverse complement strand
TTCTCAAAAAATCCGGACAATGGATGCCACTGTGTCCCAGCTGAGATTTGGCTGTACTCATTCACCAGTCTCTCTGTATGATAGCCCATGGTTTATGACATGATCTATTATAGTAGCTTTTATTTAATCAGTTACCTACCTCTGGCTCTTCTTTAAGCACCAGCACGCATTCTAACTCATCTCCGTCTACCTAGTCATTGTCCCACTCCTCTCCCTTGTCCTGGTACTTTTCTTCCTCTCTTTCGTGCAGGCATTTTTTTTTTGTGTTGCTCTGTATTGTTCCTTTTCCACACAAAATCAGCCCAAAGAGGTCCTCTTTTACTTTATACCATATGCTCATGTAATTGAAAGAACCTCAACACCTGAGTGTGTTTCCTAGGTGGGAACCAGCTGTGATGTATTACTTAAATAAGCTGTTTCTCATTAGCAATAGAATAAAATACTGGAGATATATTTGTGTTTCAGTTCGCAATATGAACAGCTGTTCACTTTGACTTAACCTATAAGTTAGGTTTAGAACATGATGTTATCTGATCTGACATACAGTGTGAAAGCATTTGTAAATTTGGCAGTAAAAAT
>NW_015607262.1:0-579 GCF_001515605.1 Sinocyclocheilus anshuiensis | reverse complement strand
CAACAGCTTCGAACGTGGCTCAACCAATCAGAATCAAGGACCGGACCTATCCGTTTTATAATTGTTCATTTGTGTGATTTAGTATGAATTTTTTTGTATTAATTTATTATACCATTGCTTTTCCCACTGACAATCATAATTATGGCGGATACGTGGAAAAAGTTATGTGACTACATCATAAATGTATCAACTGAATTCAATATCGAAGCGGCAAGTTATGTTACTCAGCAACCATTAACAACTAATGCATAGAACAACACAAATCAGATATGAAATTTGCGATGCAGCGGAAGTAGCGACAAATCTTTTCTTCTGTATCCTGTTTTCTTTTGTAAATAAATACGTTACATGCTTAGTTCTATCTATGCATTGCTTGTTTGTCTTGTTTTCACTGGTAAGTCCACTTACGGCTTTTCGATTAAACATTACGATTTCAAACCATTAAAAAATACTAGTGTTGTTGAAGGATAACTCGCATCCAAAATAAACGTTTTTGTTTACACAGTATATGTGTGTGTACGGTGTTTATTTAGCATGTATATATAAACACACACACATGCATGTATATATTTAAGAAAA
>NW_015607261.1:0-579 GCF_001515605.1 Sinocyclocheilus anshuiensis | reverse complement strand
GCTTAACCGTAGCAAAATCACAGTAATGCAGTCTTTTGTGGATTAATGCTTTAACAATTAACAACTGTTAATCTGCCAAACAACTAATTACATTTGCATGGCTTTGTTTAACGGAATTACGCTCCAGGATTTCTATTTTTTTTCACAGGTCTCAATAAATCCAGCTTGACTGACTCGGACTTTATTTTTCTCCGTTTCTCTCTCTCTCGTTCCATTCAGTCTTCTCTAGCATCCATCACTGACAAAACTCTTTCCGTATCTCCTCCGTCAAACGTCCGACTGAATCTCTGCCTCAGAGAGAAACACCTCAGACAACGAGATGGTGTGGTCTGATGCGCTCAGTCCTCCAGAGACGGAGGAGGCTGTCAGTGTGGCTTAGCCAAAGATGCTAAATATGGCAGGATTATCAGTGATACACGAGCATTATGTATGTATGCATGACATTTGAAAAGGTCAGCACCTATTGTGACAGGAGCACACAGTGGCTGTTTAAAAAAAACACCATGGAGGCTGTGAATAGGGCTGTCACGATTCTGAAATTTGGCTGACGATTAATTGTCTAAAAATAGTCACGGTTAT
>NW_015607260.1:0-579 GCF_001515605.1 Sinocyclocheilus anshuiensis | reverse complement strand
AAGAAGAGTCGCAGGTCTAATTGGCAAACTGCATTCCAATATGCATATATCACGGCAATGAGTACTTAAGCAGGGTAGTATTTAAGAGACGCTGTGTGCCCAGAGCTCCCCTCTCTGAGCCGAGACATCAGCATTGCAGATTTATGCCGGGCCACTGTGAGGGAAAACATAAACACACGAGGCATTTGATGAAATTTGTCCATTAATGTTGCTCAGCGAGGGGGGTGGGGGCCCCTGAGGTTCATCATCAGAAAGCATCTACAGTGATCTCCTGGCTGTTTGTTGTTGCCGTGGAGTGTGTGTTGGCATGGTGACAGCAGTGTGGAACATGCGCCCCTCCTGCGGCTAACAATAGCCTCACCACAGTCTAATCATGACTCAGCCTCTAGGCACGAAATTAAAGAAAAAACACAAAGTAGGTACATGAGGAAGAGGGAAAGAAGGGGAAGGGGGCAATCACATGTAATTCAGATGATAGTGAGAATAACAGTGCGCAAAAAGCCATTATGTTTGTTATTGTTTATTCAGGCTGCATGTTATCAGATGGGGGAACAGTGCCAATTATAAATGCTTCTGTGT
>NW_015607259.1:0-577 GCF_001515605.1 Sinocyclocheilus anshuiensis | reverse complement strand
GATTACTTGTGGATTATTGTGATGTTTTTATCAGCTGTTTGGTCTATGATCACAAAAGTGTGGCCAAATTGTGCAGCCCTACAAACAAACACAGCAATTTATAATGAATAAATATAATAAATGTATTAATAGTAATTTTGAATATTATCACTGTTACTGTTATTGTTGTTGTCATTATGAAATAATTCTAAACAAATACAAAATAATAAATATTACTAATGTAATATTTTACCGTTAAATAATAGCATTTCTTATTATTAATTATAATAATAATAATGATGATAATAATAATAGCATGTAATAGTTAAGAAAAATATATTAATAATTGTTAATATTATTATTAATTATTATGGCATTAAAAATACAAACATTTCTAAATTGAAAACAAAATAAGGAATATTACTACTGCAATATTTCACTGTTAAATAAAAAAAGAGTAAGACAAATAATAATTATTATTACATAAAAATATATAGATATTTTTATAAAGTAAAACAAAATAAGAAATATTACTATTGTAATATTTTACTGTTAATAGCATTTCTTATTATTATTAATAATAATAATAATAATAATA
>NW_015607258.1:0-579 GCF_001515605.1 Sinocyclocheilus anshuiensis | reverse complement strand
TATCGTGATTCGTATCGTATCGTGAGGTACCCTGCGATTCCCACCACTGCTCATAAGTAACAACAAGTCCTTTTGAAAAAAGAAAAAGTAAAAAAGAAGTATATAAAATAAACACACTGACGTCTTTATTAATATATATCAACATCAAGTCAACATAAAATGGCTTTGCCTTTGCAAGAAAATGACTGGATTGCAAAAACGTTCCTTGGCAGGTTTTTGGAGAAGGGGTTAAAAAAATAAGAGGACCTGGTGATGTCATGCAAAAAGTAAAGTCATTTTAGAAGCGGAGCAAATTGTTACTTGTTTATTAAAAATTTTGATGTTAAGATACTGTACCGTGTTAATGAAAATTCCCCTTCAGATTTCCCCTTTTGTTTCCGTAATGGATTTTTATGTGAAGCGGGATATGCAACAAGAAAAAAAAAATTAGGATGGCACTGATTCAATCTTGAAAGTTACATTCCAGCATGAAGCCAGACTAAAAGCAAGTTTTCAAAGCAAATGCAAGTATGCAGTGTCTATTAGCTAACAGTATTTGCCTGTGTGGTGACATTAACAGAGAAGGAAACGTTAAATGAT
>NW_015607257.1:0-579 GCF_001515605.1 Sinocyclocheilus anshuiensis | reverse complement strand
CATAACAGCAGATGCCAAACTTGTCACCTATACTGGTGTTGTAGATGGTGAGACATGTCAAAATATATCATCCATATCATCTTAGCCATACCAATTTAACTAATGTTAAAAACAAAGTAGAGGTCAGTGCACAATGGACTTGCTAGATGATAGAAAGCAATAACAATATTGTACTTTTTTCTTTTCCTTTCGTTTTTTAGGCTTTTCTACATACTGCAGGGCATGTCCTGACTGTGGGCTGATGTACAGATATCAAGAATGGACTGATGGAATTCACAATTTCAATGACCATATTCTCATCACCCTTCATTTGTGTATTGTACTACGTGCATCACTTCAGGTAAGAACACATTTAGTGTTTTACTGTTCTTATTTTTTTAATGTGTGCCTTACTATGTTTTATACTTTCTTAGACTCACCATTCTGTAAGCCGAGCAATTGAAGTCCTTGAGCAAACAGAAAATAAGACCTTCCCTAAAAAAGCCACAATACTCCATGCCTACATGCACTTTGAAGCCATGACCTCACACGGCTACTTATATTCTTGTTACAAATGTGGATACAATCCACCAGTGGTGG
>NW_015607256.1:0-579 GCF_001515605.1 Sinocyclocheilus anshuiensis | reverse complement strand
AAATTTTATTAAAAGTAAACATTTAATATTGTGTTGTGTAGTGAACAAAATATTATATTTCTTGCAATAAAATGTGACCTTAATTTCAGTCTTTTATGCTCACCATTTGTTTGATTAAAATACAGTGAAAACAGTAATATTGTGAGATTGTTCCAACTTAAAACACCTGTTATCTATTTCAAAATATTTTTAAAATGTAAAAGATGCCTTTTCAGCATCTGTTACTTCAGTCATCAGTGTTACATGATCCTTCAGAAATAATTTTAATATGTAGATTTGGTGCATTTTACAACAGTTACATGAATTTCTTTTGAATTTCATTAATTCAACAATTTTGTTTTGCAGATTGACTTGCGTTACATACTTTATCAGTTCATGCATGGGAACTGAACCCAGTCAAACCCCAGTTGAACTGTTTGAGCTACAGAACTATATTATATTCAAATTATCATGCTGCATCCTGCTTTCGACCTTAATTCAATTCAGGTTCAGCAATTGAATTGAAATTTATAAAGCATTGTCAATTCAAGTCTGGATAGCACACAATCCATCCTGCTGAATGGCTTATGGTAATGCTTT
>NW_015607255.1:0-579 GCF_001515605.1 Sinocyclocheilus anshuiensis | reverse complement strand
CTTTCAATTCCTGCTCTTCTTTCAGCTTTTTGCACTTTTGGACTTGGTACTTAAAAGTTAGCTGTGCACTTTTGACTCTTGATTTCTGATTAAGAACTGGCCATTAGGGCAGAAAGAGACCGTCTGACGGACATGTAAAGTGATCAACCACAGTCTTTGGTTTTTTTAAACTTTTAGGAGAGGATAAATCTAAAATTCATGATAGTGCAATAATAAGCCAGGCAGTAATAAAATGGTAGCCTATTTAAATAATGGCTCATCAGTCTTTCTGAATGATTGTACAGATTACACCAAGTAAATTAGGGGAAATTGGTCTGCATCAGTGGGAACACTTGAGACAAAACCAGCTACCATGACACAGTACTTCAAAAAATTAAGTGCAGTGTACAATATCCTAAAATTTACAGATTTAAATCTGGGGCCTTTAAATGGGGGTTTTTATGACTATACTGTAATAAATACAGTATTGAATAGGATCATTATTATAAATTCAGTTGTATAGTATTTTTATATACAGTATAATTTTATTATTATATTTATAATTAATTCATATGAATGAATTTATATTTTTATATTTAT
>NW_015607254.1:0-578 GCF_001515605.1 Sinocyclocheilus anshuiensis | reverse complement strand
TCTCTGTAATGGTTGAAACCATGGACCCAGTATCAAGCAGACAAGGTACTGGAACCCCTCCCACATTAACCTATCTGACACTAACCGGTTACCATTAAAAACATGGGAGCCACGCACATCCCCTACCGGACTGTGGCTCGACAGCCCGACGGGAACTAGTTTTCCGACAATTGAGGAGCAGATACGGACCTAGCTTTGCCGGAGGTGGGACCAGCTATTTGTGACGGAGGGCAGGGGGGACGACGTGCCCCATTACAATTTCGAGCAATATGTCCAGGTTGACACCTCCTACAAATGATAGGATTCAAACGGGGAGAGCGATCACGTGAATACACATTTTGATTACGCGCCAAGGCTTGGGTAAGCTGGTCTATCTGTCGTTGTTGCTGACGCAGCACTTCCCGCAGTTCACTTAACTCAAACGATTGATCCCCACGATCCAAACCTGACCCTCCCCGAACCCCAGATTGGATTCCACTTACCAATGGTACAGATTGACTCCTACCCTGCGTACCACCGAGCATTCCCTCTCACTCCCAACGAATAGCCTCTCCCCGAACATCTAACAACGTTGCAGT
>NW_015607253.1:0-579 GCF_001515605.1 Sinocyclocheilus anshuiensis | reverse complement strand
AACAAATAATTGATTATATATTCTCTTACTCATGAATAGACTCACTGATCAGATTAATAATTCAATGATTCAATCATAAGTCATTCAGATTGCTGGTGTATAAGCACTATTTCAATTTGACAACAAACTGTGTCTGTTTTGCAGCATAATGCTCAGGTTTTATTCATGAATAATTCCTTTTAGAATGCTAATTAAATTTCTGACCCATGTAATGACATCATCATCTGACAATCGTGTCCTTCATCAAATCAACAGAAATGGCAAAGTGTTTTGTAAGAGCAAAAGGTGCTGAATCAGAAAGAAAGAATCGATCAATTTGACAAATGTCTTTGTTTATTGCCTCAGGTAATGTACCTACCGGAAAACTTAATTTAACACAATGTCTCTGTTCTCTTGAGGAAAACACCTTTCGCTTTCTTCAATCTAATATAGCTGACATCAATTGATACACTAGAGGGCGAAATAGATTTGTTTCACTGTTTGTGGAAGGCGGACTGTGTTCATTTGACCGACTTCCATTCCTTAACCCTCATCCGTCCCTTGGGTCATTTTGACCCAAAACTAATTTTTAAAGATTTT
>NW_015607252.1:0-578 GCF_001515605.1 Sinocyclocheilus anshuiensis | reverse complement strand
GACAGGAACATGACCAAATAAGGAAAAACAGGAACAGAAACGGGGCAAAACACGACACAGAACAGTCCAGAATCCTGACACATGTAGCTACAAACTCTTAGAAGTTTCTCAACCTTTTCTAAGAAGTTCATAAACAATATGTTCATTCACAATACATTAATGTTCATTTATACAGCTTGAAATGTTAAAATTATTAGGCAAGGCAAGCTTATTTAAATATCAGAAAAATACAGAAAAAGTAAGAATAAAAAAATAAATAAAAAATCAATTAGTTAAAATAAAAGATTACATTAAAATGAATGAGGGACATAAAAGGAAAAAGGAAAAAAAAAAAAGATCAGTTTTAAAAATGCCATTTCTTATAAAGAAGAAACAAAATAGACACTTACAGTATACAGTAAACGTAACGTGACTCAGTTAAGCATTTTAGGAATATCTGAACAATAAAATATAATTCTGGTGACCATGGTATGATAAAGCATATTTAGTAAAGTAAAGCAAAAATAATGAGCACCAAAAAAGTGCACTCATTAATTGTGATCTTAAACATTCTGCAACTTCCTGTAGAATAAATGAAA
>NW_015607251.1:0-578 GCF_001515605.1 Sinocyclocheilus anshuiensis | reverse complement strand
GAGACTGTTCAAGTATTAGATCCACGTTAACCCACAATGCTTAGCTTGTGAAATGTTTTTGCTTGCTTTATTGTTAATGTTCTAGAAATAAGACATTTTAAAACATCTAATTTTCAAGATGTAGATTAATATGAGTAAAACTAAAAGGTGTTATTAAATACATAAGAATACTAAGAGTAATACTTTTTAGTAATACAAAAAAATGCTTTTGAAGTATTTAATTCACAAATCTCAAGTAAATGTTTCAAATGTGCTTAAGGATTTCTCCAATTTGCCATAGACTTTGCATTGCACAGGGAACTGCACAATTCTCTCATGTTGAATAACATGTATTTTATTCAGTTATATTTATTTTTGGTTTGTACATTGTTTGTTGTTTTCAAAACCAGCACAACAATACTGATCTTAGGTTAATTTGCCCAGTAGTGGTGTGTGGCAAATCTGACATCTAGTGGCCACAATAAAAATTGCATTCCAAAGGTTTTGACTGCTATTCAACTGTTAAAAAGTATATGTATATATTATATTTAAAACACAGTGATTATTATTTTTCAGTTAATTACAGCATATGCTTCAGA
>NW_015607250.1:0-578 GCF_001515605.1 Sinocyclocheilus anshuiensis | reverse complement strand
GAATCGATTAATATCGAGATATTGATATTTTTTACCCAGCCCTACAAAAAAGGCTAGAAAGACATTTTGTAAGTTGTACAATGTTTGAAAGTTCATTCAAAGGTTTTAGGTCTAAAAATGTAAAAGAAACAGAATTTTACCTCTCCTCCATTCACATACTCCATAACAAAACATAAACGATCCTTCGTCTGAAATGAGTACTTCAGTGACTGCAGAAAAGAGAACAATTCAAAATTTCTCTTTTCTTTTTTAAACACAGGGGAAAAAACACAATTAGGTTTCTTTTAAATGCTTGTGGAGTGAATAAATGTTACGCCATCACTCACAGTTAGAAACGGATGCCTAGTGTTCTTCAGAACTCTGCTCTCGGTGAGTGTGTGAGCAACTTCATCCTGAAAGAGAGAGAGACAGACAGAGATGTTAATTTCAGCGGACGCCCATCGTTTCTCAGTTCAGTCCGTTCTCAGAGAATCACTTCTCGTACCTTGGCAACAATAACCTCCTTTCTCAGGATCTTCATTGCATAATATGTGCCGCTGGCTTTCTCTCGCACCAGAATCACCTTCCCAAATGTGCCT
>NW_015607249.1:0-578 GCF_001515605.1 Sinocyclocheilus anshuiensis | reverse complement strand
GAGAGTCCCCACAATTCACAAAAACAAACCTGTGTGTGTGTGTGTCTCAGGTACTGTCTGTCTGGCACGGGGCTGTCGGCCGGTGGATCTCCTCTGATTCCCGTCGCTGATGGAGACGAGAACGCTCTCTCTCCTGAGGCCTGCTACGAGTGTAAGATCAACGGCTATCCGAAGAAGGGCCGTAAACGCAGGAACGTCAACGGAACCGAGGAGCTGCAGGTAATCTTTTGAGCTCTTATAACCTGTGTGTGACTCACTACTACACTGATATAAACACAACACGTGAAGCACATGATCACATGGTCAGTGAGATCCGGTCAAGGTGGGTCACGTCTACAAGACTACATAATTACCCAAAAACCTAAGCAGGGATGAGTACATTTGACACAGATGAGGAGGAAGCTTTGAAGCTTGACTTAAAAGAGATTTGAAACGTCTGAATATGTAAACGCATAACTAGCTAATCCTAACTAATCATGAATGATCAATCTTCTCTCTTTCTGCTGCTCAGACACACAGAAATGATTGAATCTGTGTAGGGCAATAGAATATACGGTCTGTACAGTATAAAAACTATT
>NW_015607248.1:0-578 GCF_001515605.1 Sinocyclocheilus anshuiensis | reverse complement strand
TTTTTTTTTTAAGAAATACAAAATAATAACAACAACAACAATAATAAGTCGTATTATTATTTTTTTGGTTCTAAAAATATTATATTTAATATAACCATATATTTTAATATTTGCCTTAAGAATTGAATTATGCTCATTTAGTAAATGAATAAAGGCTGAAAATGGTATGCTGTAATCTTATATTTGATTAAATATGTATTGCATATTTTGACAGTTTCTCATTCAAAACAAACATGCAAAAAGCATTATTACAAGAAGTCAGACAAGGCCTTGGAACAGGGATATGACAGTCATCATAGGTTATGCTCATTCTATTATAATATCAATATAACAGTCCAACGTTTTTTGCAACAATGAACGTAACATTTACAAGCATAAAGCCAATACACAAAATATTATGAGACGGTTACAATACATGAAATTCTAAAAATGAATTAAGGCATATTTTATGATTTCATTAGTATTTTATAAACTTTTATATATGTTAGATAATTTTATAAGTAGAAGTTTTAAGTAGAGTTTTTGTAAAGAATTAATATATATATATTAGGGGTGTAACGGTACACGTATTCGTACCG
>NW_015607247.1:0-578 GCF_001515605.1 Sinocyclocheilus anshuiensis | reverse complement strand
GCCGGTTCCTCTGGCTGTCAAATATTTCTTTGATCTGTTGGACGACCAGGCTGCACAGCACAACATTACAGACCCAGAGACAATCCACATATGGAAAACAAACAGGTTGGTAAATAATTCTTTTAAGGATAAACCAAGAATTATGGGTAATTTGGTCACAACTTGTACTTTGACTTTGTTTTGCAGCTTGCCACTGAGATTCTGGATTAATATCTTGAAGAACCCTCAGTTCATCTTCGATGTTCAGGCCTCTGACAATGTAGACGCAGTGCTGTCAGTCATTGCTCAGACATTCATGGACTCCTGCACTATCGCCGACCACAAACTGGGCAGGGTAAGCCAATCAAAACAAAGCTGGAAGAGGTGGATTGTGGGAAGGATCCAGATAGAGAGATCAGCTGCTAATGACTTTCTGTGTTGTACATACAGGATTCCCCAATCAACAAGCTCCTGTATGCTCGGGACATCCCACGCTACAAACAAATGGTGGAGAGGTGAGTTCAGTTAGCTCATATTAATGCAGTTTAATGCATAATGACATGTACTCACCATACTTTGTTGATTGTATTTCATCAGAT
>NW_015607246.1:0-569 GCF_001515605.1 Sinocyclocheilus anshuiensis | reverse complement strand
TTTGATTAATTTAATGCATCCTTGCTGAATAAAAGTATTAATTTCCTTTTCTTTTTCTTTATAAATCTTACTTACCCCAAACTTTTGAATAGTAATGTATCACGGTTTCCAAAAAATATAAAGCAGCACAACTGTTTTCAACATTGATAGTAATAAGAAATGTTAATTGAACACCAAATCAGCAGATTAGAATAATTTATGAAGATCATGTGACACTAAAGACCAGAGTAATGGCTTCTAAAAAAATTCAGCTTTGACATCACAGGTATACAGCACATTTAAAAGTAATAATATGATGTCATAACTCCTTGTCTTCCTGTGAATTAATTGCTTTCCGAATACATTAATTTTATCCCAGTGCCTTGCAAACATTCTTTTACAGACTTCACACTGAGAAACAATTACCTTCTGAATAGTGCTCGAGTCTAAACACACACATGAGTTTTTTTTGTTTTTTAAACAGAGCTCCTCTGTTGATATACAGTACAAGGACATCCGACCACTCATCCCAGCATGAATGAGTGCATGCATGCATATGTGTGTGTGTGTGTGTGTGTGTGTGTGTGTGT
>NW_015607245.1:0-578 GCF_001515605.1 Sinocyclocheilus anshuiensis | reverse complement strand
GTTCGAAGCAAGACGCAACCCATAGCAATGCATTATGACAACGATGTCTTGAATACTCTGACGGAAGATGAAAGTAAACAAAGTTTACTTAAAGTAAATAAATGGCTTTCGCGTGATTCGTTGCTAAAATGCGCATCAAATACGCTAAACATGGAAGCTTGGACGTGTGTGAGGTACAAGAACAGACCTAACTAGTTCTTGGGCGCCCTCTTTTTCTTTTAATCTTGGTTGGCAAACCTACTGGAAGGTGCATATGGCCACCCACTGCACGACACTGGCATCACAGCTGATGTAAAATAAGGATCGGAGGATAGCCGATACCAATCAGTTTTAAAAAAGCTTAATCGGCCCTGATCCCGATCCTTGAGATCGTCTCGGGACATCTCTACTAAAAATTATAATAGTATATCAGTTATACTAAAATAACACTGTTCTGAACTTCCACAAATTTTTGACAGGTCAGAAGGTGAATACATTTGAACATATTAATGTGTGTAGTAGGGGTGTGTCGGTACGAGTATCGGTACCGAACTGTTCACGGGGCAAATTCCAAATGGAAGTGATCATCCCTATCCCCT
>NW_015607244.1:0-578 GCF_001515605.1 Sinocyclocheilus anshuiensis | reverse complement strand
GGGGACAGTAATCCCCCTCTGTTGAGTGATGAGAACCCAGAGTTAAAAAGCCCGGTTAAGGAGGACACAGCTAGTGCTACACCCTTGTGGTCGCAAGCCAGTGGGGCCATACCTGTTACTATGGTGTCTCCAGCCACTTCAGCAAGCATCCTAGACACACCCACGGTGCAACGAGTAGTGGTAGAGCACATTGTGAAGGCAAATGAAGCTGCGTCATCGCAACAAGCCTTAATTCGCATTCGTCCCTTTTCTGGTAAAATCCCTCGCCCTGGAAATGAGCCAGATTTCGATACTTGGCGTGCGAGTGTCGACCTTCTTATGACAGATCCTTCTATTTCTGATCTGCATCGAACAAGAAAAATTCTTGACAGTCTGCTTCCCCCAGCTGCAGATATCGTCAAACATGTCTCTCCCAAAAGCCTACCTACTGAGTATCTGGAGCTGCTGGAGTTCGTATATGGCTCTGTTGAAGATGGAGGCGAGTTGCTAGCCAAGTTTATGAGCACTCTTCAAAACCATGGCGAGAAGCCTTCAACTTATTTGCATAGATTGCAAGTTCTCTTGAGCACAACAATTCG
>NW_015607243.1:0-578 GCF_001515605.1 Sinocyclocheilus anshuiensis | reverse complement strand
TATTTACTTCTTGATTGAGTTGGTAATCAGTAAACTAGCATCCTGCTTCTCATCTAGGAGCATCATGGCTCCCAGGTAACCAATCCGCTTCTCGTTGTACCTGGGGCTGGCAATCAGACGTACACACTCCATCTGTGGGAGACAATACTAAAGTTATCACCATATAAAGATATATAACAGGTGCAAAAATGAACAAAAACATAATGTAAAGTACAGAGGGAGAAGGATGCACAGACAAGACATAAATGAGGTGGCATGATGTGATGTATCCATAATCAAAGATGTAAAACCATCAGTGCAATTACACACACATGTGGACAGTCACCTGGCCGAAGTGTGCAGGGTAGCCCAGCATGTGCACGTAGAGTAGCTTTGCCAGGCTGTGTGAACGCTCCCCATTGTCACCCTGGCGAAACTGCGCTCGGATATCCGCACACTCTCTTTGGATGATGCCCCTCTCCTCACCTTGTGTCCGGGCACTTCGGATGACCCGGATCATTTCCTGTAAGCGCACTGAGGGAGTCATGACTGTTTCTGTAATCAGAGAGATTGAGAGAGGCATTTCATAGAAATTGAAA
>NW_015607242.1:0-578 GCF_001515605.1 Sinocyclocheilus anshuiensis | reverse complement strand
ATGCGTTAACGCGATAATAATGCGTTAACTTGCCCAGCCCTAATAAATATATTACTTGTTTTTCATGAATATATTTTGCAACAATACAAAGAGCAATATTTAACGTTTTACCAGATTTAGCCCTACACATATTCACTTTTATTTTTTTCACCACTAAATGTTTTTTTTCACTAAATGTTTAGATTTTAAAATTATTGTGCACTCATGATTTCTTTATTTTGGAGCAAGAGAAACTGAGGGAGTGACTTTATTGTGTCTGAGATGTCACTCTGCTCGAAGCTGATTGGTCAAATTTTGTTCTGGACCAGAATATAACCTGCCCCAGAACAGGTTAGCCGTGGAGCATAAGTTACTTTGGTGATGAACACCGATTAAAGCTGAGCTACTTTCATGGTACCTTAAACCCTGAGTTGGTGCAATCTAAACTGAAACTTACCTGGCTAGCCAGCTAAACCTATATATATGTGTGTATGTATATATGTATATGTGTTATATATGTGTATATGTATATGTGTGTGTATATATATATATACACATGTCATTTGCACTTATATATTGTTGCTCTTTTGTTAGTTTTG
>NW_015607241.1:0-578 GCF_001515605.1 Sinocyclocheilus anshuiensis | reverse complement strand
CATGCATTACGTGCTCGCCGTTATACATGCAATTATAAAACAATATTCTAGCACGTGGTACATTGTTAACTGTGACTGTGATTTCGGTGTAAACACATTTATGGTCTGTGTAAAAATGTCTGCTCCAGACAAATTTAACAAAACAAAAAAATGTATACACTCATAATGGTGTAAGGAGGCCCCCAAATCGGGGGTCACCTCGCACCACAGGGGGTGTCCCATAACCCATTGGGCTTAAGCAAAAGGGACGCACACAAAGGATCCTTATAACATGAATCCAAGGAGAAAAGAGAGAGAGAGAGTTGTAGATGCAGGGAAGAAAAAGGGGCCATAAGTGGTTTTCAGTGCTGAAAATCAATAAGGATGGAAGACAAACTGTTGCTTGCAGCTCAAGCAACACAAGCAGAAAGCAAGCTCAACAACTATTCTACCAGTCTAGGAAGTTTGAAATAATTCAGATTTTTAAAACTTTTTGAGTTTTAAACTCTTACTCTCACCAAGGCTGCATTTATTTGATTAAAAATACAGTAAAAAAAAAACTGTAATATTGTGAAATATTATTACAATTTAAAACAACT
>NW_015607240.1:0-562 GCF_001515605.1 Sinocyclocheilus anshuiensis | reverse complement strand
CCTGATCTTTTTTTTTTTTTTTAAACTTTGTACCATAATTTCTGAGCTCTCCCTCATTTCCTCATTTTCACCGTCACTCCCACCCTCCCTCCTCCTGCACGACAGCTCATTTTTACTACTCAACAAGTCACCAAGAAAAGTAGTCGACTAGCAAGAATTTAGTTTCACTATGTGAACGCTCTAAATCAAGGGTTGGCAACCTTTTTAGCATGAAGTATGCCTTTTTTTTTCTTGATTATGACTGCAACACAACCCCCGCCCCCTTCAATTTTGTGATTTCCGCAGGATGCTAGACGTTCCCAGCATGCACTGCAGCATGAACAAATCAAGGAGATTACCTCATGACTCACTGTTTTTGCATATACATTATTTGCACTAGTGTTGTCATGTTTGTTGTTCTCTTTTGGTTATGTGTCGTGGTGAGTGCATGTCTTTTCAATAATGTGATTTGAGTGTCACCATGATGTGTGAGGAATGCTAAGAATCATGTACAGTACAGTATGCCTGGATGTAGACTACTTTAGTGTGTGTGTGTGTGTGTGTGTGTGTGTGTGTGTGTGTG
>NW_015607239.1:0-578 GCF_001515605.1 Sinocyclocheilus anshuiensis | reverse complement strand
AAACAATGATGATAATAAAATACCACCTTAGTTATTGGCAGAATTTTCATTTTTAACTTGACTATTACTAAAAGTTTAATGTATTTTTCAAGAAGGCCCATACTTTGACTCTTAAGTTACATTTATTATCAGGAAAAAAAAAAAACTGTGTAAAAAAACTTTTAACTTTTAACTGCTTGTCACTGGGGCAGTACCTTTGTGTCTCCTATGGTGCATATTAGTACTTTAGAGTAGTAATATGTACTCTTAAGGCAATACTATGAATACATTTTAGGGTTAAATAAGGTGCAAAGTTGTGCCTTTAAGGGTATTGCACTGTTACTGCTGAAAGTAAATTTTTGCGCATGTTTGTCTGAGAGTGCATTGATTTAGTGCACTGGAGTGTGTAGTTTCATCCTCTGACAGGGACATCTCAGATGGTTGTCTGTCTGCTTTCACTCCAAAACCCCCACGGTGAGCTCACACTGAGGGGCGATGCAGAGGGGTGTGTGCTTCAGCACCTGCAAATGAAATTAAAACAGATTAATAGTGCGCAGGACAAACAAACTCAAGCCCTCTGCAGGCAACATGCTAATGTG
>NW_015607238.1:0-578 GCF_001515605.1 Sinocyclocheilus anshuiensis | reverse complement strand
AACCTATGAGAGCTTTACTTCGCAAAGACTGTGAATTTCAGTGGACTGTTGCAGCACAAGAAAGCTTTGATCAGGTCAAAACGACTATAGTGAACAGTCCTGCACTTTCCCTCTTCAACCCCAATCACGGCACAATACTTTCCTGTGATGCTTCAGATTATGGTGTCGGTGCTGTCTTGACTCAGCTTGATGACCAGGGGATAGAGAGAACCATTGCTTTTGCTTCACGCTCCTTATCTGATGCAGAACGAAAATACTCCATCGTAGAAAAGGAGGCTCTTGCCTGTGTCTGGTCTGCGGAGAAATGGCGTACGTGGCTGTGGGGAAGGAAATTCATGTTACGTACCGACCATCAAGCTCTTACTACTCTACTCAGCAGTAAAGGTAATAGTCGAGCTGGTTTACGTGTTGCCAGATGGTCTGCACGTTTACTGGAGTTTAATTATGACGTTGAGTACAGACCTGGCCCCCTGAACAGTGTTGCTGATTGCTTGTCAAGAATGCCACTCCCTAACACTGATCATAACTATGCTGAAACAATTGAATCCGTTGCTTTGATCTCATTTGCTTTTAGTGCA
>NW_015607237.1:0-577 GCF_001515605.1 Sinocyclocheilus anshuiensis | reverse complement strand
GACTGACAAGACCATGCTGGAGTATTTGCTGCTCAACAGATCCAGGTTATTTTTGAGGAAACAGCGCGCGGTCCAGAAATCCTTCAAATCAACACATCTGCTGTGAAAAATAAAAGACCACACTACCGTAACGATGGAGCTCGCACATGATTACGTTTTCCCACTATTAAACAGGCATGTCATATTACTTGAGAGCACTATAACTTATTTATCTAATTTCATAATTGCAGTAATTATAGTTTTAATATCTTATATTCACCCACAGGTTCCATTATGAAAACAATGCACTGAAAAGGTTAAACGTAACGTAAAGGCAGCAGGGGCTCAGAGTTGACGTCTGCGGCATCGTTGGAGGCCTAGCCGCGTTCAGACAGTAGCGAGTGAACAAACAGCAACACCTTCTCAGCCAGCATTCTTGACATTCTCCTCTATCACTCAAAGACATGTTTATCTTTCTCTCTTTCTTCCAAATTACAGGGTAGAGACGGAGAGAGGGAGGGCTTCAGGTGCTCCAGAACAGCTGGCGAGTTGAAGAGAGAGAGAGAGAGAGAGAGAGAGATGAAAAATGTTAAATATC
>NW_015607236.1:0-578 GCF_001515605.1 Sinocyclocheilus anshuiensis | reverse complement strand
AAACAAAAACTTTATTTTGGATGCGATTAATCGTTTGACAGCACTCGTAAATATACATATACACACATATACATATATTATAAAATAAGAATGACAGTATATGACAATGTAACAAAATGCAATATTGTGATGTGATCACTCAAAACACACAAGACACAGCCACGTCACATTTGTGTTGTGTTTGAAATAGTTTATCCAGAATGACTTAAAATGATTAAAAATAAGTTATAAGAGCAAGCTAGTGTATTAAAGAAGCATTTTGAATGCAGAAAAGAGAACAGAAGAGGCTTCTGTCTGCATTGTGAAGGCATTGAGTGGTTTTGATTGACAGGTGTCTGTTTGTCTGTCTGTTCTCCGATCAGCTCCCACTCGAGCTCCTGCAGGAGTGAAAGTCACTCTGATTGAGGGAGAGACGGCGCTGGTGTCATGGAAATCGCCTGACGAGCTCAACATCGCCGTGACTCGTTACACCATCCTGTACGCATCACGCAGAGCCTGGGCCTCCGGAGAGTGGCAGATCCTGCAGAGAGAAGGTGAGTGAGTGAGTGAGTGAGTGAGAGTGTGTGAGTGAGTGAGTG
>NW_015607235.1:0-577 GCF_001515605.1 Sinocyclocheilus anshuiensis | reverse complement strand
TGTTGTGCTAATTTCGTTGTGTTGAGGCTTGTTTCCATTGTGTTGTGCTAATTTACGTTGTGTTGCGTTGTGAAATCTTCCGTTGTGTTGTGGAGATTTCATTGTGTTGTGCACTACTGGACTACCATATGAACATTCTGATAATAATGTCCAGAAATGCCAATTACAGTGGCCCCAAAACGTATCGAATTAGATAAAATATCAAACCAAGTGACATTTATATAACACAAGAACACTTTTCTAGCAAAAATATTCACAAAAATAAATTTGTTAGGTTAACAAAATAATAAATCAATAGAAATGCCAGAACTCAATGGAAAGGATTTTTTTCTGCTTGCCTAGTCGGGCTATTAGTTCAGTGTTCTACTTTCCCTGCCAACATTTTAACTGGCACAGGACTGAAAATTATGAATTTATAATTTTATACTTATTAATTTTTTTCCATTCAGTATTTAATATTTATTTTTTAAATTATTCTAAAAATACTATTGCACATATATTTTCACAAATAATATTTTCCACTAAATGCTAAGCTTTCTTTAAAGGGGTCATATGATGTTGCTAAAAAGAACATTAT
>NW_015607234.1:0-578 GCF_001515605.1 Sinocyclocheilus anshuiensis | reverse complement strand
GGCTTGCTTTCTCTTCATTTGCTCAGAAGCACTAAGACAGCATTATTGCTCATAGAAGACCTAAACTAAGCAGGTTATGCATTTCGCTTTTGCTCATAGAACTTGTAACACACTGAAACGTATATTTCTGCCTTGCAAATAAGATTTTATTTCAAAAGAAACCGCTTTCATGTGGTCAAGGTTTGCTCGTAACGCTGCATGAACCAACTTTCTCTCACCGAGAAAGGAGCTTTGCAGCATATGTGGGCTTGCTTTGTCTTTACTTGCTTAGAAGCATTAACACAGCATTAGTGCTCATAGAAGCCGTAAAACTAAGCAGGCTCCTGTGCATTGAAACTCTATCATGACTTGCAATGCTTAGAACTTGTAACACACTGAAAAGTCTATTGATGTATTGCAAATAAGATTCAAATTCATAAGTAAAAAACATCTTTCATGTGGTCAAGTTTTGCTCTTAACACTGCATGAACCAATTTTCTCTCACTGAGAAAGGAGCTTTGCAGTGTATGTGGGCTTGCTGTCTCCTCATTTACTCAGAAGCACTAACACAGCATTAGTGCTCATAGAAAACCTAAACT
>NW_015607233.1:0-578 GCF_001515605.1 Sinocyclocheilus anshuiensis | reverse complement strand
TTATTTATTCATTTAAAAGATGAATGTATCTGTGTGTCTTAAAGGACTTCTGTGTTCAGTTGAGGATTCTGTTAGGTATACCCAACAAATACACAATGTTCCCCTAATGTTCCCGTATGATTTCCATTTGGTTATTTTTTGGGAACCAAATAAGAACGTCCTAGGTTATAAAAACAAAACCTGTAGGGAATGTTCTGGGAAGGTTCTCTTTAGGTTATAAAATTAAACCTAAAAATAATTTCAACAGCTCTGGATTGGCCCAGAGTAGTTGTCTTACGTCAGCACGTTCTGAACTTGTACCAAACTTCTACATGCTCATATCGGTAATCTTCATTCTGCATTCACACAGAGCAGATTATCGCTAATTTACTAGTAATGTTACAACTTCTCATACCGGTAAATTTCCGGAACGAATTTACCGGTATTTTTGAAAAGGTCCTGTTCACATGATCTCTTAAAGTCTGTTTGTGTGAAAGGGGCTATTGAGGTGTTCATTCAAACGATTCATTCAGACAGCTGATTCATTCAAGAACAAAGCAAGTGCCTGTCTTTATGAATGGACCACTGAATCATTGACT
>NW_015607232.1:0-578 GCF_001515605.1 Sinocyclocheilus anshuiensis | reverse complement strand
TTTTCCGTTTTTAGTACAACTGTTGTATAAATGTACCCTAACACTCTGACCTAAACATTGTAGATGGCAAACACTACATTTTGTCAGTTGTTTGGATTCCACCTCTGCAGTTTGTGCCATACACACACCTAAAGCACACTGGACAGATGTACTGCGCCTCATGCATAAAAATCAGCAAACAAGGATGAGCAGACACTGATTGAGAAAGTTTACAGTTGGATATTATAAGCCACAAATCCCTCAAGTTCCACAAGGAAAACGATAAGCAAAAAGCATTGTAGAGTTTGTGAAAATACAAGATATGTGTTCTTATGTGTGCACTCTTCAGTTGCAATTTGAGAGAGAATGGAAAGAACTGTTCTGATTGTCTGTTTTGTGATAGATTTTTTTACGAATGATATTGACTGACAAATTGCTTGGTGTAAATCTTGTCAAGTTGTGCCTGATTAGGACGCAATGCAAGTCACTTTTACATAAAAAATGACATTATTTGATTGCCTCTGATTGTATTATAGTATTAGGGAGGGATTATTTCCATGAATGGCCTGTCAGCTTTATTTGAAGCCATTAAACTCACT
>NW_015607231.1:0-578 GCF_001515605.1 Sinocyclocheilus anshuiensis | reverse complement strand
ACACACACACACACACACACACCAGAAGGGAAGCTAGGTTACATTAAATTGATAGTTCACACAAAAAAAGAAAAGTACAAAAAATGTGAAAGTATAAGAATCATAGACAACTTTTATGAATATTGGGACTGACGTGCTCCAATGTGTGTGGCGCTTACGGCCCTCAATTTGTGTTGCATTAACTTGTGTCAGTGGAAACTGACTAAGCTCTGCATTTGATCTATTTCTTTCTCTCTCTTATCAGCGTTCCTCGTGACTCTGCTGCCCAACAGCAGTTTCCATGTGTGGATGGGGCTCACTTCAGAATCACAGGCTCAGTTCAGGTGGTTTGAACCTGGCTTGCTTAGCTACACTAATTGGGCCCCTGGAGAACCAGTGGACAACAGACAAATGAAAAGCCCGGTACTGGATCTGTCTGTCTGTCTGTCTACATTATCTATCATGTATAAATTCAGACATCCACCAATCAATCTGAGTGTGTGTGTGTGTGTGTGTGTCCGTGTCCCATTAGGGTAACTGCATAGTGCTTCTCAATGGTAGTCCTCCTCGAATGATGGGCATGTGGGCGTCTCGCAGGT
>NW_015607230.1:0-578 GCF_001515605.1 Sinocyclocheilus anshuiensis | reverse complement strand
AGGGTTATGAATGTGGCAACAACAGACAAAATTGCCACCACCGCAGAAGTAATAAGCAACTAGCCCATAGCTGTTCCTGAGAGAGAATAGTTTTAATATCAGCATGGCGCATAGAAAAATAACCTTTAACCTTAAGTTCTGCTATATATGTTTGTAGTGACTATATGGAAAATAAAGAGTGTGATATGAAACTCCTTTTCAGACAACAGACGGTTTATGTCAACAAGCCAACGTGCCATCACTGAAGGGAATTCAAAAAAGGATTCATATGTTATACAGCAAGTCCCTAGACAAAATACTGACATATCATAACACTTGAGTATCGTCTGATGGATGATTATATTCTTTTTTAAAACATTTTAAGGGAGAGATGTAACCAAAATGTGTTAAATAACTAAAAGAAAGGAGTAATAAAAAAAATAGTGGCAAAATCATATGCTGACCTAACAGCTTTAAAAAATAATATGTGACCACTTAAAACCATATTATACAAATCACATTTCTGCTTCTAACAGCTCAACGATCCTCTGTTATGTGCAGGACAGTGAGTATAAAACAAAAGAAAGAGGATACAATCG
>NW_015607229.1:0-578 GCF_001515605.1 Sinocyclocheilus anshuiensis | reverse complement strand
GCTGCATTGTAACATTATTTTCATGACAATTAAGCACATTGCTTGAAGACACTGAAATACAACTTTTGTAACTTTTGAACATTTTTATTTTTTTTTTTTTCATTTTTTTGAGATTCACCAAATGAGTGTCTTAGATTAAATGCTTCAAATTCATGATATTTAACTAAATTCTAATCAAATGTTGATAATCATTCCAATATCTATTTCTTCTACAGTGGTGGGTGTGCTTTGTGAAGAAACAGTTCATGAACAAAAGTCTGTCTGCACCTGGCCAATAAGAAACCACTCAGGATCTCTCTTGGTATTTCTGCGTGGGATGTGGATGGATTTTTTTCTGGATTTTTTGACGTCTGCTTTTTTTCTTTGTGTATGCAAACGTGTTTTCCCTGATTCTGTTGGAGATTTGTTTTACTGGTGATATCAAGTATATTTGATTTTGGCCTGTCATATAAAACATGAGCCGATCAAATAAAAATCTATTAAAGAGAAACGACATCTGTCGTGAGTGAATGAAGACATAAGAAAATTGATAATGAAAACAAATGAAAATTGTCATTTACTCACCCTTAAGTACAACA
>NW_015607228.1:0-578 GCF_001515605.1 Sinocyclocheilus anshuiensis | reverse complement strand
GCAACAAATATCGCTGTATTAGCCCTTCGGTGCCAGGACTATCACAACTTCCCTGGAGGTAGGCCTATACAGAGGCCGTTCTTTCCTTAAATTATTTCTGCATGACGTGGTGAATTTCTTGAGTTATGGGAGGTTATTCCTTTATCACTGTGGATCGGTAAATTGTTTTATTTTTATAAATGCAAAAAGGGGAGCTGTTGATTCTTTATAGCTAAAGTGCATGCAGAAAGCAAGAACTTGTGCTTAATTGCTCCTTTTAGTCTTTGAAAGGAATGATGCAGTTGCTTTTGGTGTGGCTGCTGCTCCGGCTGCTGCTCCTCTGGAAGCAGAAAATGTTGGCGTCAAGCACTCTTTTGATGTGACCGTCAGGACTTTCTTTCCAGAAACCTGGATCTGGCAGCTTGCTCAAGTGGAGTTAGTGAAGCATATTGTTCCATCTAAAGCCACTTGCCTACAGTTTTTACTGCTTCTGTTCCCCTTATTTCTCTTTTCTGCTGCCCTTCAGTGGCACTGGATCCACCAGAGTTCCTCTGAAGGTTCCTGACACCATCACCACATGGGAGACTGAGGCGTTCTGC
>NW_015607227.1:0-574 GCF_001515605.1 Sinocyclocheilus anshuiensis | reverse complement strand
ATAGATAGATAGATAGATAGATAGATAGATAGATGACAGGAATGGTTCACACTGATTTTATCTGGTTCTATTTCAGTTCTCAGCTCTGCTTCATGCACTAGTTTGGAGACGTGTGTGAGAAAGTTGATTTGCACAAACACAGCTCCAGACGTCCATATGTTGCCATAGTAAGGTTGTATTTCCTAATGGGGTGCTCTTATGAATCACACCAATGGGACAGACGCTCGACCGGCCTCACGTTCATAACACCTGATGAGAACCGTGACCCTAAAAGGAGACAGCTAAGCCAATCAGAGCGCAGCTACTACTACATCCCGGCCAATCAGAGCGCGGCACGGGGGAGAGAGTTACCCCTCAGCTGTTAAGCACATTTAGGGTTCGAGCACACATGCCAGCACACTGGCCCATTGACATATACAGTATTCATCCTGGAGAGAGCGAGGAGCCTCTAAGACGTTACTAAAACGAGACGGTTACGGTTGGTGGACATCTTTAGGCAGCCTGTGTTCGTAAAAAGCTGAATAATCAGAATTATATCAAGAGAGTGCTGACTATAGCCTCGTAAAGCCTGACA
>NW_015607226.1:0-578 GCF_001515605.1 Sinocyclocheilus anshuiensis | reverse complement strand
TTTTTTTTCAATAGAAAAAAACAACAACATAGTGAAAATAAACATTGTGTAATAAATAAAATGTTTATACAGTGACAGGAAAAAAAGCATTTTCATGCTTACCTTGGAAGTTGCCTCGAGTGTGATATAAGTACAAGAAGAAAAACCCAATAAATGCGGCTAAAATAATCCAGAATATTATGACAATTGAATCTAGAATAACAAAAAAGACAGTTAGACATTACATCAGCTGACCTGGGATCAAAAAGAGGATGTTAAAGTAGCTCACATCTGTTGTACTTCAGTGTACTGGCATTCACGAAGACTGGATCTATGTAATCGAAGTAATACTCGTAATCCCACACATATTCTGATGACTTTGTGGAATCTTTCATTGTCTTTCGGTTCTGTGACAGTGTGACTCTGAAACAGCACCAAAAGCTTGACTGATTTTAAACCCTTGATCCCACCCATGAGAATCACAGATTCAAAAACACATCCCCTTTCACAACATTTCTGATGTAAACTTTCACACTTTTATATGTGTCTTTCGCTTTAGTTTTAGGTTCAGTCCATTAAAAAAAAAAAAAAATAATAAA
>NW_015607225.1:0-578 GCF_001515605.1 Sinocyclocheilus anshuiensis | reverse complement strand
TTTTTTTTTTGTTTTTTTTAAGAAAAAAAGTTTTCATAACCTTTCATCAAAATGTATTTTCTCAGAATTTTGAAACAACTTTTCTTATGTAATCAAGATTGCACAGATGAGGACATATAATAACATATCCAAAAATCTCATATACCAAAAAATTCTCACTCTCAGGTTGTGCCAAACCTGTATAAGTTTCTTTCTTGTGTGGAACATAAAAGAAGATATTTTCAAGAATCTTGGTAACCAAACAGTTGATGGTAGCCATTGACTTCCATAGTAGGGGGAAAAAACACTGGAAGTGGACTGTTTGGTTACCAACATTCATACAGGCTTGGAACAGCAGGAGGTTGAGTAAATAAAGAAAATTTAATTTTTGGATTAACTATCCCTTTTAGGGTTTTTTTTTTTTATTTTTTTTTTTACTTTCAAGCAAGCCTTTGTCAAAATACAACTAGGTTAGTAGAATTGTTATTCACCAATTATTTCAATACAATCAAACCCAGACCGATAAAATAAAGTCCCAACTTGCACTATTTATCACTAAATATTCTGTTTTAGTTGTAAATGTGTCAGAATATAGATGT
>NW_015607224.1:0-577 GCF_001515605.1 Sinocyclocheilus anshuiensis | reverse complement strand
GGCTCCGGCCCTCCAGGAATTGAGTTTGACACCCCTGATTTAAATAATTTAAACACGTTTCAGAAACAGAAAGTAGCGCAGCTGCTTGTTTCCAGGGTAACGGCTGCATTTCTGCTGTTCAGCGCCATTGCTGTCAGCGAGTGAACGTGCACTTTCATTCAGAGCATCTCATGCACTCTGCCATGTGCTTCTCATCCGTGCTTGTTTACGTCAGAGAGTGCATGAGTCTTTGAAGCAGCATACAGCGGTGTTGTGCGTCGTGACCAGTTAATGGGGAAAGTGTTCTTAAAATGCATTTAAAAATCTGAATAATTTGTAAAATAATTATTCTCTGTATTTTGAAGTGCTTACGATAACAATATCGTGCATATTCATTATCATGATATATTGCATTACCGAATACCGGCACATGTCTATCGCGTATGTATGCATAGTTTAATACAAAGTGCCCAAAGCCAATCACACGGAGTACTTTTTTAATTTAAAAACGTGAAATGCAGTGGAATGAGGAAAAAACCCACCATGAAGTCTCGAGACATGTTTTTTTAAAAGTTGAACTTGCATTAATTTTACATGG
>NW_015607223.1:0-577 GCF_001515605.1 Sinocyclocheilus anshuiensis | reverse complement strand
GCGGCATATTGATGGACAGGGACACAATCCACACAGAAATGTCCTCGCATCACGGTTGATTGAGATGCAAATGCATTCATAAAGTCGGGAGCGCACTGCATCAGCCTCATCTAAAGTCATCACACTAGATCCACTTCTCATTTAAAGTTGGAGAGGGTGTTTGTTCAGTGGCAGCGTAAAGTAAACTTTTGATAGTTAGAAAATAACAAGGCTGGATCTAAAAATATTTGGAGTCATAAATCTCAGCAAAATGCAAATCCATAAGAGCAACGCTCAGCAACACTTGACTTAAAAGTGTTTTACAGTATATATAATCCACACATTTTTTATGCACTTCAAGCACTTAACGTATTCATATGACGTATAACGTATAACGTATATACAGATATAATAGTATAAACAAAGTATGACGCATAAAACATGGTCTTCACGTGTTGTTTTAATATGTATGTGTGAATATATGTTTATACATTTCAAGTTGGTATTTATGTATATATGTATGCATGTATGCATTTATTATCTATCTATCTATCTGTCTATCTATATATCTATCTAACTATCTATCTATCTATCTATC
>NW_015607222.1:0-578 GCF_001515605.1 Sinocyclocheilus anshuiensis | reverse complement strand
CCCCCGCCCCCACCCCCCATTGATGGCATGAAAACAGCAAGGACAGAACTTGATGGAGAACAGCTAGACTACCATCCTGGATTTCCTCATAAGGCTTGTTACTGTTATCTGTGGATTCTTGGAAAATAACTAGTGCATGAACTCCACACCTTGTCTAGAAAACTACTGTAAGTGCACTCAGACTATCAATTATTTGCAGTAAAGTCACCGTTAGGATGCATTTTTTTGCTTCTTTAATAACAGTGAGAGCTGTTTGTGGAATGTCAATGGTTGCGTCACATCATTCCTTAGAATTTTAGAATGTTCTGGGAATAAACAAACGCTCTTCTAAGCCTCAAACTGAAAGTTTGAATTTTCAAATTTGAATTTTTAAATTTTAATTTCAAATAAACCAGGAACAACATATTCACAACCAAAATCAGGCTTCACCTTCGTGATGAAAACTTCGTATTATGTTTGCTCTGCTGGCCGCCCGTTCCACATGCTTTCCCATAGTGCTCCTTGGGCGCCGGATGTTCGGGTCATCATTTTCTGAGTGCATATAATACAAGTCCAGCATGTACTGAGGGACCACCGCC
>NW_015607221.1:0-577 GCF_001515605.1 Sinocyclocheilus anshuiensis | reverse complement strand
TGTTCACATACAGCTACATGACACACTGCATGAAAGGTAATATTTAAAAAGGCATAATAGGGGCACTTTAAGAACTCAAACAGTAGCAGAGACTAGGGTTAGTTTTACTACAATTCTTAGAGAAGGTTTGTTTTTGAAATTCAGTTTTAGCATAGAAGTATCCTGTAAAGTCTTGACTAAAAATTTCCATTATTTTTATTTGGGAAAAAACAGACAAGTTGACTACAAGCTAAGCCTGTGTGACGACATGCCCCAACAGCATATTGCTGGGGTTAAGTTGTCATAATGGAATCCGTCATTTAATGGCTTATTAAATAATTTCCATTAAAAATCAAACTGTTAAACAATTATGAGACACAAAGTAATCAATTAAACATTTAATTAAAACACTTATAATTACTATCGCTTATGATAACTAGCCCCGGTTTCCTCTACACAGATCAGGCATAAAAGAAACAAACGCAGTCTATGATTTCTTCCCGGCATATAAGTAGTGTGTAAAAAACATGCATTCAGAGGTTGAGAGAAAGGAAAGGATGAATGAATGGATGTATAAATGTTCCCCTGGAGTCAGACA
>NW_015607220.1:0-577 GCF_001515605.1 Sinocyclocheilus anshuiensis | reverse complement strand
TTTTTGTTTACATAATGTATGTGTGCTGTGTATATTTATTATGTAGGCTATATATAAATATACACGCATACATGTATATATTTAATAAAAATTTTATATTTGTATGTTAAATATATTTATATATAATATAAATTGTATAAAAATAATATATACATGTAAGTATTTTCAAAATATACTATGCTTATTTATATACACAGTATACACGCTTATATTACATAAACAAACTTTTATTTTGGAATCATGATTAATCGTTTGACAGCACTAATTTTAACCATAAACCTGTTTTAAGCGAGAAACTAACAAAATTTGGATAATATTTTCAGAAAACAAGACATAATATTTTAAGTCATTTTACTTGTCAAGTAAACGCATCCTGATTCAAGAATTTGTTATACTAGAAAAAACAAACGTACTAAGGAAGAACATGATTTTTTTGCAGTGTAAATGTTTTCAGTGTTGATTTGTTGTTCTGTGGTTGATTCTGTGCTTCAGGTTAAAGCTGGAGACCTGGTTTGCGTGAGGGAGCTGGTGGCTAAATGCCTGGCTGAATACGCCTCCACCAAGTGCCTGAAGCCAA
>NW_015607219.1:0-577 GCF_001515605.1 Sinocyclocheilus anshuiensis | reverse complement strand
TGCATTCATCCTGTCTATCCCCTTTAAACAAGGCGTTTACATCTCCATCCTTCCTCCCACACTTTTCCCCCTCCATCCCTACTTGTATCTAACGTGTTTAATATTTAATGCAGCAAGGGCTTGTGGGTCACAGGCAACCCTCAACAGTTCATGATTGCGTGCAAATATTTACTTCCATAGCAGTGCGAGGTGGGGTCAGGGGCAGAGGAGCTGGGGAATCGCTAAAGACATGCACACACTTCACATGCAAAGACCTCATCTGACATCATTGCATCTGACATAAGCACTGGCTGACTGTGTGTGCGTGTGTGGCGACGGGTGAGTCTATGAGATCAGGGGTTGCGGAAAAAACAGAGAAGGATGAAACCGATCAGAAATCGGTAGGACAAATAATAATGGACGATAGTGAAATAGAATATGGATGTATGCAAAAGAGCATGCATACTTGTGTGTCTGTGAGGTGACAGCAGGTTTGATGTATATTTGAAGAGACAGCTGCATTTGTGTGTTCGTGTGAATGGACAACTCTCCACTGTGTTTGGGCTTGAAAGGGTAGAAGCACCATCACAAGTCTGCA
>NW_015607218.1:0-577 GCF_001515605.1 Sinocyclocheilus anshuiensis | reverse complement strand
GGCTAATTCGTACGAATTCGTACGACCTCACTCGTACAAATTCATTTGATTTGTGCTAAATCTTACGTATTTTACGAGTTGCACAATTCGTATGAATTTGTACGAATAACCTACATCTAACCCCGCCCCTAAACCTACCCGTCACTGGTGTCTAGACAAATCGTACAAAATCGTACGAGTGAGGTCGTACTAATTAGCAACCTCGTAAAATACGTATGAATTGGTTGTGAGATAGCGTTGGTGTTTTAGCTCACCTGAGACGGTTATTTTAGCTGTGGCTTTGACGGTGTTGGCTCCTCCGCTGTGCTGGTTAGTAGCCTGACAGGTGTAGAGAGCTGGTTTATGAACCACCACGCGCAGAACAGACACGATGACTTCATCCACCAGCGTCTCCTCCACTGACGCGCCGGAAATCTACACACAACAAACAAATCATATCAGGTACACCCTCACATGCTCTAAACACTGTAATGCCTTTACATTTTAGAAAATGACAATATGTGGAATATAAAAGACACAGGAGACTATATGGGCCATTCCACATAATTGTCCCACAACCAAAAAAAAAAAAAAAAAA
>NW_015607217.1:0-569 GCF_001515605.1 Sinocyclocheilus anshuiensis | reverse complement strand
TGTGTGCGTGTGCGTGTGTGTGTGTGTGTGTGTGTGAGTGTGTGTCTTACAGTCCTCCCTCCAGGAAGTTGCAAATGTTCTCGTCTCGCTTGGAAACCAGATGAAAGGTTTCTCTGATGATCTGCTGCTCTGTGTCTTCAGTCTGAAAGGAATAAACAGACATTAACGAGCCACATAGAACCCCGAGTCCACAGTAAGCATCAGGAACAGACAGACGTCAGCAGTTCTTTACTGTGAGCAGCAGGTGTCGCTGTTTCTGGCAGCTTCAGGATCTTCCTGCTCACAGACAAGGAGGAGTGGAATGCATTATTGTAGTCAAATGCAGTGTTTCTGAGGATCTGAAGTGAGCTGATAATGACACTTCTGTCTTCTGGAAGCGGCCTTTCATAATCGGTGAACTCTGCAGCAGTTATTGTGCTGTTTATCACTGTGAAGCTGCTTTGAAACGATCTGTACTGTATGAGGAGATAAACATGACTCAACATCTGTCACACACACACACACACTCATTCCTGCAGCACTCACAGTGTGTGTGTGAGTGTGTGTGTGTGTGTGTGTGTGTGTGTGTG
>NW_015607216.1:0-577 GCF_001515605.1 Sinocyclocheilus anshuiensis | reverse complement strand
TGTCTGGAACAATATGGAAGAATACGGCAGCGTTACAGAAAGATCAATGCCTTCTGTTTTGACAGGAAACCTGTCAGTACTTGTCAGTGTTAAAACATTTAAGAAAATCTAAGATTACGAGATTAAAGTCGTAATATTTAGAAGAAAAAAAAAAGGTAGAAATTACGGGAATAAGTCCAAATATTTCAAGAATAGTCAAAATTACGAGAATAAAGCCGAAATATTTTGAGAATAAAGTCAAAGTGTTTCGAGAATAAATATTTTGAGAATAAATTCAAAATTATGAGAATTATTGCGTAGCAATAATTAGATTAAAGTTATAATATTTTGAGAATATATTCTATAGCCTATTGCGCATGCAAATGGCCCGGACTGGGAGCACCAGGAAAAATTCCAAAGTCTCAGCTTTCAAATTCTGTCCGTTTTATAGAGAAATGCAAATGATGTGTCTTACAATAATGTGTTTTTCACGCTCTTTAATGTAGCATGGAAGATCGCTGTATTCGCCTCAGTTTAAGCAGCACGTGAATCAATCTTTCCGATTACAATGAGACATTTGTTTCATTACATTAGGCTG
>NW_015607215.1:0-577 GCF_001515605.1 Sinocyclocheilus anshuiensis | reverse complement strand
AATTAAACAGCACCTCAAACGAACTGCGTAATCCTGACGCCACAGCCACAGCGGGACAGAAGAACAGAGAACCTGCTCTGCGCTGTCCGTCCGGCTCACTTCTGCTTTGTCTGTAATTTTAGAAACATATCGACCTCTGACCTCATGAACGCAGAGACACATGTCTGAACTCCAACTACACGAGGCATAATCACACCGAATGTGAAGAACAGACGTCATGCTCGATTAATTCAACAGACTGTGCTGAAGCCTCGCGAAAATAACGTTAGAATGCAAGAAAGTCTAGTGCTCATAACACAGCCTTCATTTTCTATATTTAATTTAGAAATATGACCTGTATGCTTCACACAATGTGTCATTAATTATATAAACGTGTAAAAATACTATAAAATATATTATAAAAGTTATAGCATGGAAAGTATAAAAAGGCATACAATTTTATACAATATAAATAAATATAAAATAACATGTTTAAAAATGTATAGTATAAATTAAAAAAATGACTTAAGTAAACTTAAGTATAAAATGTATAAAAAGGTTAAAATACTTGAAAACATTAAAAGTTATAGTATAAAAA
>NW_015607214.1:0-577 GCF_001515605.1 Sinocyclocheilus anshuiensis | reverse complement strand
TTCCACCAAATATTGATTTCTGAACTCTTCCTAAGTTAAAACATTGTGATATAAGTAAATATTATGATATAAGGTAAGTTAAAACAATATGAACTTGATTATTTTGCATTATTTGAGGTGCAGCGTTTTTTTAAATTTTTTTTTACCAGTTGTCATTTTCTGCAAATAAATGCTGTAAATGTCAATATGTTTATTTGGAATTTGGGAGAAATTTTGTCAGTAGTTTATAGAATAAAACAAAAATGTTCTTTTTACTCAAACACGTACGTATAAACAGTAAAACGAGAGAAACCGATAACTGTGCAGTGGTCTTAATTTTTCCTGAGCTGTATATGGCACTAAATTTATATATGGCCCTATAAATTAGTGATGGGGAGTCAACTCCAAAAGAATCGATTCCTCGACTCTGAATAGCCCTAGAGTCTGAGTCGACTCCAGCACTGGAATTGACTCTCGTTGTCTACTCCAAAATTGCTGATGATCGCTCCACTGATTCTCAAATCTACGTTGGCCGAGAGAGCACAATGCGCTGCAATTTAAAGGATTAGTTCACTTCCAGAATAAAAATTTCCTGATA
>NW_015607213.1:0-577 GCF_001515605.1 Sinocyclocheilus anshuiensis | reverse complement strand
TTTTCACAGACAGAAGAAGTGTATGGGCAGACTGTTAGAGTACAATGCTGATGTTAATATCTGCAATAATGAAGGTCTCACTGCTGTGAGTATGATGATAAAACTGCACATTTGAGACAGACACACAAAAACAACAACAACAAGAGTGATAATAATAACATTACTATTTAACATTTTCATAGTTATGAATATTACATTTATAAGTAATTGATCAAAACTGTGAAATAACACAAAAGAAATAAAGTTGCCAATTGCATTTATTTTTAAACCATTTTTTCATATGCATATGTATGCTGGAAGCCTCCTGCTTTCTACTCACCCACTTTTAAAACAATGATTTTTATCAATATTTAGTAATACATTTAATAAAGAAACTCTTATGAAGGTATTAAACAAATTTTAAGCATTTGAGCAGCAGTGTTGGGGGTAGTAACGCATTGCAAGTAACGCGAGTTGCGTAATCAGATTACTTTTTTTAAGTAACTAGAAAAGTAACACTTTATTAATTTATAAGGAAATATCTGAGTTACTTTTTTTCAAATAAGTAACGCCAGTTACTTTGTTTCCCATGTCTTGA
>NW_015607212.1:0-577 GCF_001515605.1 Sinocyclocheilus anshuiensis | reverse complement strand
TGACAGAATTTTCATTTTTGGGTGAACTAACCCTTTAACATTAATTGCACAGACAGCAGCAGGTATAGGCTGCTATCACCTAATGGACAGATCCAATAAACTGATACAAATGCATTTTTTTCACAACTATTTATGTTCACTAAAGACAAAACTGACTGTGTTTACGAGGTTATGACATCATTTAATAACAAAATTGTGTAATTATTTAAGCGCAAGAAGACACGAAAGAGAGCGGTTTAATTCTGCACTATACAACAGGCGTCTTTTTTGAGTGCATGTTTTTGATGTGTGTACAGCACAGAAAACAGAGTAAGAGTGCCCAATCGACTTCTCTTTCACATATTCTTGCACTAAATCCAATTCTAAAATGAAACTGGTTCTCGATATCCAAACCTAGCTCACCCTCATGCTGTTTTAAACCTTTCTTCTGTGGAAGAAGAAAATAATATATTTTGAAGAATGCTGGTAAACCAAACAGTTTTGACTTTTAGTGTATTGACAAAAAATAATTGAGACATTTCTTAAATTATCTTCTTTTATGTTTCACAGAAGAAGTAAAGTTTTTGGAACGACATAA
>NW_015607211.1:0-560 GCF_001515605.1 Sinocyclocheilus anshuiensis | reverse complement strand
GGTGAATAAACGGAAGTCCATGGACCGAATTCGTGACAGTTGCTATGGGGTTGCTAAAGTGTTCTAAATGGAATATACAGTGCATTGCTATGTTGTTGCAAGGAGGCATTCCTATGTGGTTGCTAGGGCATTGCTATGTGGTTGGAAGGTGTTTAAAGAGCAATATAATGCATTATTACGTGGTTGCTAGGGCGTTGCTATGTGTTTGGTAAAGTGTTCTAAATAGTATATGTAGTGCATTGTTTTCTGGTTGCTAGGCCATTGCTATGGGGTTGCTAAAGTGCTCTAATTGGAATATACAGTGCATTGTTATGTTGTTGCTTATATAATGCATTGCTGTGCGTTTGCTAGGGTGTTACAGCAGGTTATACTTTAAAACTGATGTCATCAGACTAAAGCGGACTTTCCTATTTGACTAGAATGCGGTATAAATATCTGTAGATGAAAGTGTGATGAGGGAAAGGTCATTATTATCACTGTACAACAGACTGAGAGGGTGTTTTCCAGCACATTACTGTCTGATGTGTGTGTGTGTGTGTGTGTGTGTGTGTGTGTGTGTG
>NW_015607210.1:0-577 GCF_001515605.1 Sinocyclocheilus anshuiensis | reverse complement strand
GTTCTTTTGAACTTTCTATTCATCAAAGAAACCTGAAAAAAAATCCTACTCCGCTGTATAATAATAATAATAAATGGTAAACTGTTCAAAAACGTTTGACTGGTAGTGTACAAAGCTGGTTTTAAATGTCGTAAATCAGTGCCTAAACGTAAGAAAAGCACAAAATTACGCGACTAACCGGGTGGACCGAAAGTCTCGGTCTCGTTATGTTCACATCACGCACCCAGCTGCTTTCCACACAGACGTTATTGCACAGTGAAGCCACCATAGGTGTATAAAAATAGAGTAAGTACATTGAAACGAGTGAAATCCAGCCTCTTCTGGGGGTTTTAGCCAGCACCAGCGGCCAAGAGCCGTCGCATGTTTGGCTGAACACCGACGGGATGCTCTGTTTTCCTCATGCACGTCTCATACAAAAATCAAGGATATTCCGTCTGGAAAGGAGCCGCTATACGACGGTCTCGAGGCCGGTGAGTTTGGGTGTGAGTATGCGCGGAGTAATGCCGTTGTTCAGGTCTTCCTCGAACTCTAAAAGCTGGCCCATGAAGTTGAGGTTGGGCGAGATGATGGGCCGCCG
>NW_015607209.1:0-577 GCF_001515605.1 Sinocyclocheilus anshuiensis | reverse complement strand
GTTAGGGTGTGTCTGTCTGTGTGTGTCTCTGCGTGTGTCTCTGTCTCTCTGTCTCTCTGTCTGTTTAGTGTCATCTGTGTGGCCCCTTGTATTCATCCAGTCTCTGTGTTCATGCGTGTAATTAATAGTGTGCGCTCCTGACTGTCCTTGAGCTGTGTCATTTCTACACGTGTCTGTGTTAATGCATGTGTGAAAGAGCGTTTGTTTCATGCATATGCGTGTGTGTATTAATTTATTAATGAGCTGCTGGAGTGTTTCTATCATCGACACACTCTCGTCTGCTGGTGTTTATTTGATGTGCTTCTCTTGCTCTGCATGCTAACACTCGCTGCATCTGCATTCAGAGCCGGACAGTGTTTAGTGTGGCAGATTGTGTCGATTCGTTCGGAGCTTTTGTTTTGGTTTGTTTGAATATAGACTGAAGTGTCAGTGGGAGTTTGGATAGTCTTAGGTGTGTGTGTGTGTGTGTGAGATTCAGACAGCAGTTGAATCGTCCTTCAGTAGGTGTGTTGAGTTTCAATCCACTTATATTTCAGGCCGTTAGCTGTTCTTCTGGTGTGTGTGTGTGTTTTCTTTA
>NW_015607208.1:0-577 GCF_001515605.1 Sinocyclocheilus anshuiensis | reverse complement strand
TACGTTATCCAGATTACATGTAATCAGTTACTGTTCAGCTCTGCCTACATGTATATATCTTAGACATGCTAGCAACATGATAAAACATACTAACACTGTGTCCTAACTACACGCAACGTAATGCCGCAACATGCGATAAATGGTATATTTTCCATGTTAATCAGAGTTTTTGTCCTAACTAGCCACGACGGCGACACAAAATTTCTATTTTAGAAACGGTTTCTTTTTCCACGACATCGCGGCTGGAACAACGACATACAAACTATGACAATGATGATCCCAGGTACTGATTATGTGCTTTATTCAATGTTAAAAGTGTCTAATATGAGTTTGAATATCATATTACGAGACATTTATAGCCATACTGAAAACTTAAACAGATAGTTTAGATAGTTTACCTCAGATTTTGAAAATAAATTAAAGCAAACATGTACGTTAAAACTGCGAACACAATGCGAACCAACAAGCGTATTCCATAACAAAGATGGTACAGTGTCAGTCACTCAGTATGTACATTTAAAGATGTTAAAAGGTTAATATTTATGAATTAGATTATAAACATCCATTTTGTTGCGAG
>NW_015607207.1:0-577 GCF_001515605.1 Sinocyclocheilus anshuiensis | reverse complement strand
AACAGTTGTGCTGCTTCATATTTTTGTGGAAACGGTGATACATTTAAATTTTTTTATGAATAGAAAGTTCAATACAGCATTTATTATAAAATAGAAATGACATCACAGTCGACGCAGTAAGAGAAACTACTTTCAGACTCATTCAATAATGAATCCTTCAGAAGAATTTGTGTTTTGTCCAATTCACTGAAAAGAATTGACTCAAATGAACGATTCAGTAGAACGATACTGTAGCTAGCAAGCTTCGCTTTACTGAAGGACAGTATCTAGCCAATTCAATATTAATTAAATGATCATTTAATATCATGAATTAAATGATTTTCTAATGCAAATCATTGAACTTCAATATTGTGTTTATGCTATAGAAATGTCCATGACATCTAATGCAAGGCTCCATCCTGGGTCCTCTTCTGTTTGCATTATATATGCTTCCACTTGGTCATATTATTCAGAGACACAATTTATCATACCACTTTTATGCCGATGACACTCACTTTGTGAGACTGACTTTCCTATCAAAAATAATAATGGGTCTGTGTCTGGCCTGTTTGACTGCCTGTGTGACATAAAATGTTGG
>NW_015607206.1:0-577 GCF_001515605.1 Sinocyclocheilus anshuiensis | reverse complement strand
AGCTTCTGTTCCAGCGCTTCTGGACTGAGCCAAGGCGACATCAATGAGACGTTCAGCAGTGACACCAGATCTGACCACCAGGCCTTGATTTCACCAGCAACACAATCAGTTATTCTTGTCCGAATGCAGGACGAGTCCATCTGCAGGCCTGACCATATGCTGGATCACAGCTATACTGTACTGTGAGTCAAACACAACATATATGCCATGCAGCATTATTTTAATGAGAGAGATGAAGAATCGAATGTGAAGATACACGGCTACGTTTCCCAAAAGCATCATAAGCCTAAGTAGATCATGGAACTATTGCCACCAATGGTCTCTACAATCATCTGAGCTCACAATGCTTTTGAGAAACTGCACAAATGTGTCCTGGCACTAAAATGTTGTCAGATATTGAAATATTTACCATATATCTGTTTGTCTGCTATGTATTTGTAATTGTAAATGATGTCAGTATTATAGAAAAGAACAGGGACAACGTCAGACAGCAGCAGTGAGAGATGCGTTATGTTTTTCTTGGTGCTGTATACTGACAGTAAACTCCAGCGCATCATGGAGGAGCTGCTTCAGACGG
>NW_015607205.1:0-576 GCF_001515605.1 Sinocyclocheilus anshuiensis | reverse complement strand
GCGCACGTCACCTGACATGCCCTGCATAAAAGAACATTTAGAAAACTTGACCTTGGTAAAGACTGTTCGGCAGCAAGCAGCAGCTTGCAGGCTACAAGAAAGCCTCTTTTTTCCCCCCATTGTTGAGGAAAGGAAGAAAAAAATCCCAAAAAGATCTGATGTTTTTTTTTTCTTTCTTTTTTTGTGGCATCCTGTTTTCAGTGGTGGAATTCTTTTAGGGAGTGAATAAATGCCTCACTCAACAAAAATCTATCAGGGTTAACCTTTTCAGTGCCACACACCTGACATCTGTGGAGCTGTGCTCAATGTTACTCTCCGTCTGTGAGCACCTGTACATGAAGGGTTCATTACTTCAGTAAGAATACCCGCCGTTATAGTGTCTTCTTAATGTTTGTAGGCAGCAGAATGTGCTTCTCAACTGCTTCCAATTATTTCAATTATTTATTGTACAAAATGTAACCAAAATGTCATTGAAAATAATTACTGTTATTTTTTATATTTATATACAGTGGTGTGAAAAAGTGTTGGCAACTTGGCCCCCTTCCTGATTTCTTATTTTTTTGCATGTTTGTCACA
>NW_015607204.1:0-577 GCF_001515605.1 Sinocyclocheilus anshuiensis | reverse complement strand
AGCCTTGGTGAGCATAAGAGACTTCTTTCAAAAACATTTTTTTTTTTTTCGTTTTATTTCAAACTTTTTGACCGGTAGTGGTACATATAATTTAAATCGCTGTAGCCATCATAGCAATAATTTTTCTATTAATTGTGCAGCCGAAATTTCTCCATACATTAAGTGTTAATATTGATCACCTTGTTTTCGCAACATTTTGACAGACTCATTTAGCTGTTCTGTTGAAATGACGACCTCATTGCAAAGCCTAAACTATGATCATGTCCAGTACTGGTTGGTCCATAATATGGAGTCCAGATGTTGCCAGGGGTTTTTAGGGTCATAACTCAAACTGCCCTGTAAAAGACTCTTACCTTTCGCCCTGAGAGTAATGAGCACTCTATGTGTGTACTTTGTGCGTCAGAAACCATCATTCTTTCACAAAAGTTTGTGCACAAATGTGCTTGGCCTGATTTATTATTTTTTTGTTGCCGTATAAACTAAACTTACCATTTTAGAGAGCATTACAGCAAATTACACATAGCCGGGTCCTTGACTAGCTTAAATAAACCACCAGGACAAATGAGTTAATTAAAGC
>NW_015607203.1:0-577 GCF_001515605.1 Sinocyclocheilus anshuiensis | reverse complement strand
TATATATATATATACGTAATAAATATACACAGTACACATGCATATAGTATGTAAACAAACGTTTATTTTGAATCGATTAATCGCAACTAATCGTTGTGCAGCCCTACTTCTTTCAAAAACATTAAAAAATCTCTTCTTCTGATCAGTAGTTTATAAAACCCACAAGCCTTATAAAAGTGATTCAAGAAAAGTCAAGATTGAAATCACCCAGACAGCAAAAGGAGTGCTAGAAAATGTCTTAACTCAGTTTGTTCTGCAGTTTCTTAAGTCAACTTTACAGTCGCTTCTGCACTGCTTTTGATCAGCTGCAATCACTCTGACAGCTACAAGAGAAAGTTGGAAACGTACTTTTTAAAACTGCAGGAGAACTTGTATGAACCGAGGACGTCTAATCTCTTGTGTTTGCGGCCGGTTTCATGTTCTCAGTCTAGAAGAGCAGATTGCTGTCACCTCCCACTCATTGCTCTGTGCTTTTACTTCATGTAATGTGAATGATGACACGAGTGTGTTAAATCAGGACACTAAAGCCTTGTTTCTTCTGGCAGAGCATGTGTGCTCCATCATCGCCTCCATGCTG
>NW_015607202.1:0-577 GCF_001515605.1 Sinocyclocheilus anshuiensis | reverse complement strand
TTGTTTTTAAAAGTAATATTACAGCACAATTAGAGCTGTTAGTCTGAATAGCATGGATGTACCTGCAGACTTGTGTCACAACCATTTTTATATTACTTATTTATCTGTTTATATTGCATAGCATATTCAACAATGCTTTAATATTCAGGGGCGATAAAGGGGTTATTTATGCATTTATCTTTTTATTTTGACTTCTGTAATCTGACATGTGGGTCAACGGACAAAAACATCCATCTAGTGCATGTTTACAAAAAGAAAAAAAACAATTAAGCAACACATTGGAACACAAAAACACATTCTGTGTGATATGCTTTTAGCAGTGGTCTGTAAAGTAAAATGTTCATGCTTAAGAATGTGTAATATGAAAGAGTAAATAAAAAGAGAAAAACATATCCCCCCCAACAAAGCAAAAGAACTAAAATCATGTCATGCAAGCCCTAGTCTTTTTTATTTTTTTTCATAGACCAATTTTCACAACCAATTTTGCATGTGAACATAAAAAATGACAGAATGCATGTGGCTTTAAGTAGTTTTTTTAACCACATGAATGAAATAACAGGGCACCTCTCCTTGCCCT
>NW_015607201.1:0-577 GCF_001515605.1 Sinocyclocheilus anshuiensis | reverse complement strand
TTTTTTTTTTATTACAAGATGCCTGTACACAATCGAAGTAAAATCTTTGCTTGATCACAATGTAGAAGGAGCGTGGGTCGGTTTCCCTTCGACTGATCTAATGGAACTCTGGGAGACAGGGAATCTGGTGATGTCGTTTCAACAGCTTAACCATTTATGATGCTTTTACTGCATGACTGAATGACAGAGGCATCACTGAAACACAGCCTTGCATGTGCCACCCCTTCTCAGATGCTGGTTTTTAGCTTTCTTCCACTTATGTTTTTATGTAAATCGGTTTAATTGCGGTCCGTTAAAGGTCTTACTTCAGTATGATGTCAGAATGAAGTACCTGCATCCAGAAAGCCCAAATCACCAGAAACAGCGACCAGAACCCCCCAAAAACCTGTAGAAAAACAAGGGCAGCTCAGGATGATGGTTTGGCTCGGGTGCACTTGGCCCGAGGTTGAATTATTGTTAAATGGAGCAGTTGGCCGTGTATCAGGGCAGTTTGAAAGTGTCTCTGACAGTCTAATGCCATTGTTGGAGCAAAGATGAGGAGTCGTGTTGTCTCTGGCTGGGTGCAGGAGAGCCGAGA
>NW_015607200.1:0-577 GCF_001515605.1 Sinocyclocheilus anshuiensis | reverse complement strand
TTTTTTTTTTTCTTTCTTTTTTTCTTTGTAGAGCTACAGCTATAGTTCAGGAAAAGAAAACTGATCAGACTAATGCAGTGGTTCGGGTCAACAGGCAAAGAGCCGCTTCACAAGAGCTCTCAACAGGAAGCAGAATAACATAAGGCGGCGCAATAATTGGACTGAGACTATAAACTGGCACACACCTTCAATATTTCTGTCATACGAATATAAGAGAGCTTTTCTAGCCAGGTATCAAGAGCTAGTTGCCTGCTGGGAAATACTGTTTAGATGTGATCACTTGGGCTTATTTTCCAGGACAAGGTGAGAGAAATACATAATTCGGTGTGAGATTTTGTGGTCAGCAGAGTTTGCATAATAGATGAAGAACCAAGAATGCTATACACACAAATAAACAAACACATTTACATCACACACTGATTACTATGCTCTTTGTCACCTTATTAGTCACTCCTTATTTTTTCACTTATCCTGGCCAAAAGCAACACACTTTCATAAGCTCTAGATCAATGCAGAAAATGTAGGCAATATAGAAAAGTGTCTATAATTCATGCCACTTTGCCTCACTCTGCTTATT
>NW_015607199.1:0-577 GCF_001515605.1 Sinocyclocheilus anshuiensis | reverse complement strand
TCTTGTACTTTTCAATTACACTGTGTTGTTCCTACCAAGCATTGTACAAAACATCATTTTTGCAGTATCATTTAAGCATGGAATAAGTAGTTATTATGATTCTTTACATTCAGTGTCAGGAATCATGATGTATTTGAATCCACTCGCTGACTCTTTGCTGTATGTTTTCATAAGGAAGGATGCTCATAGCATGCTTACATTTTTGTGTTGTAAGAAGCTACATGAAAATCAGGTGTAGTCCTTCAATTCAGCAGCTGCTATGTTAATTTCGATCCCCCTTAACACAATGTGTATAAAGTTTCATTTGTGTCAAGTATCAAAGACCACACAGGAAACAATATATTGCATTTAACCACTTTACTGAGTACTCATCATTACTCATTTCTGTCGATCACTGTGAGCATAATTAAGTTTCAGGAAATGCTAGCCAAATATTAGTCTGATTGCATGATGATGTGATAAAAATGCAGAGCTCATGGTGGATGGATCTGGTTAAGTGTTAGCGGCTCCTCCCTCTCTGTTGTTTCTTCATCAGTTACTTTCAACCATAATCAACCAGCAGCAGCAGCTCATTGTC
>NW_015607198.1:0-575 GCF_001515605.1 Sinocyclocheilus anshuiensis | reverse complement strand
GAACATTCCTGAATCAGGACAAGACATGCTGTAGTACAGATGGGTGTGAACAGCTGCGGTCTGTGTATTCTGCAGTCTAACCTGTAGGAGTCACTGTATGGATGTGAGATGTGAAAATAAAATGTTTGGTATTTGTCAAAAGAATTTGCCAAATCTTTATATTTAGACGGAATAAGGTAGAGCAACAACACTGATGCTATTTAAAACAATACCTGATTCTTCCTGTATTCAAAGAACTGTGATAGGCCGAAGGCTGTTGCTATAGCTCCGCCCCCTATTAGGGTTCCCTTCACTGCCTTTCTGAAAGCCATTGATCCCTGAAACAGATTAAAAAATTAAGAAGATTTTTGAATAAATGCCTTTGGAAACAGAAAACATTCAGAAAACATCATGTTGGTATCACTTCCTGATAAGCATTTTGCAATGTACTGTGCATTTATAATGTATATTATTAGGATAAATAATACAGTTTAAAAAAAACATAAGGATTTAACATAATGATGTCATTGTGTTTATGCATGAAAACAATTAGATCATTTAAAGGGGTCATATGATGCGATTTCAAGTTTTCCTTT
>NW_015607197.1:0-577 GCF_001515605.1 Sinocyclocheilus anshuiensis | reverse complement strand
TTGAGATATAGGGCTAATCTAAACTTTGTTGTTGGCTGCCCCGGGCTACTAGAAACATTAGAAGAGGTTCACTTCGTTTTCAAAAGGCGAGAGTTGGACATGGCACGACACGAAGGCCGCCTTTTTTTCTACGAGGAAACGCGAAATTATAACTAACGATTAAGTGACAATAGTGGAAAATCTCGGGGAACTTTATAATTAAACCGCGAAACCCGCTGGCGATTTTTTTTTTTTAATCTAATGGACGCGCGTAAAACCCAAGCAAATCAAATGAGTTCGTATCATAAAGAGAGAGCGCGGTTTAATCGTTCAGTCCAGTAATAAACTTCGGGAAGCCATTACTAAACCATATGGCTTTGATAAGGATGACACGTTTATATAACATTACTTTAATTCGCTGTTTCTCCTCAAATAATCAGGGCCCCCATCAACGGTTCTGGCATCACGCCCAATTAAACCAATTCTGAGGGAGTTTCTCGAAGAGCTTTCTGAAAGAGGTCATTTGAAAGGTTATAATTTGGGAGTCGGGATCAAAAACGAGGAGAAATGAACTTGGGAGGGCAGCAAGAGAGTCTCT
>NW_015607196.1:0-577 GCF_001515605.1 Sinocyclocheilus anshuiensis | reverse complement strand
TTTCAGTTTAAATATGACTTTTGTTGGTTGAGAGTATAGAATGAACTAACCCTGTTTCTAGAACTGTTGACTATCAGTTTGTTGCTGCCAGAGGCTCTAGCTAAACTTTGTGCTCTGTGTTTACTGCAAGATACTCAGCCTGCTGCTTTGCTGTTTTACAATTTATTTGTATTTTCCTGTGTTACCAACTGCTTAAACAGTTACTCTTGATTGATTGTTACCCTTTTGGAAGCTGTAGGGAGGTGTGAGTCTTTTTTTGTTCAGAAACTGTTTTCTCCTGGTTCAAGGATTAGATATGGAGTGAGTGTATAATTTTGTTGTTGATTTTCTTTTCTTTGATAGGTTTAGAAAGAATTTAACCCCCAGAATAGAAATGCTTTTATTTATTTTAGCTTGGTTGCCCCTCATTAAGTATTTTGCTTCTCTCTTAATTTACACTCTTTTTGTTTGAAAATCATGTATACTCTCTGAGCTGTTAATAAAACCTGTTAAAGTGATCTTGTTGTAGTTGTTGTGCTGTTAGTTCCAACCATAATTAAACACACCCGATCCAGCTAATCACGTCCTTCAGGCTTAT
>NW_015607195.1:0-577 GCF_001515605.1 Sinocyclocheilus anshuiensis | reverse complement strand
GACTGCACCAGACAGCCAGCTCTTTAACCTCCTGTCTGTACGCAGTTATGAATAGACTATATGTTATGCCTTTTATAAAGACAGGCTGTGTGCATATAATAATTGCCATGTAGCTTCAATAACATGGGTTTACATGTTATGTTAATGCTTTTGAGCACACATTCTCCTTGTTAACCTGTGCTACACCCCCCTGACCTGCACAGGTTAACAACTACCTTAACAACTTGACAACTACCTTACTAATTAATAAGCAGTACGTTTTTTGATGCAAAATTTGAAGTTAATAGTGAAAATTTGTTCCCTATTCTATCTAAAGTGTTGCTGGAAACTGTTCATGAGCCTTAAGAAACTTTAATTAATGATGTCATGTAACAAATCTGCTTAACAGGTGAAACAAAAAAAAGTCTCGTTTTGGCACTGGAAAACAAGTGTAAAGTTGTAAAAAAAATATGAAGCGTTCATTTGCAAAATAGCATAACTGCCGTCTGAATTTTTATTATTATTTTTTTAATCTTTTTTATCGAGCTCCAATCAAGCAAGCAAGCAAATTTTATTTATATAGCACTTTTCTAAACAA
>NW_015607194.1:0-577 GCF_001515605.1 Sinocyclocheilus anshuiensis | reverse complement strand
GCAACGTGAACTGGATGCTCTCCCGGTGCTTGAGGAGCTGCTGCGGTACCACCCGGAGCACGTCAAAGGCCTGATCCTCAAGGGAGACATCCTCATGAACCACCGCAAGGATACGCGTGGCGCCAAGGCCTGTTTCGAACGCATCTTGAACATGGACCCCAGCAACGTGCAGGCCAAGCATAACCTCTGTGTGGTGTACTTCGAAGAACGGGAGCTCCAGCGTGCCGAGCGCTGTCTGGTGGAGACTCTTGCCATGGCCCCGCATGAAGAGTACATCCGACGGCACCTCGCCATCGTACGCAACAAAATGGCCGCCATGAGCGCTGCGGGCCAGCCGATTGCACCAACAGAGGGTGGTAGTGAATCGGACAAGCAGCAAGAGCAACAACAACAGGACAAAAAGGAGGAGGAAGCGCGGGGTGTTGCCTCAGGAGCAGGGGAGGGGGCCAGGAAAGAGAAGAATTTGAGGAAATCCTCCCCCAAAGAAAGCGTCAGCAGACAGGGCCACGGCCAATCAAAGAAGCTGGATGCGGGCCAGCCTGACAAGCGGACTAAGAGCAAATCCACAAAAGAGATT
>NW_015607193.1:0-577 GCF_001515605.1 Sinocyclocheilus anshuiensis | reverse complement strand
TTCATATTCGTCATCCTTTCCTATCAAAATGCTTGCTACAGATGCAAAAACGCAGAAAATCGAACCTGGTCTAAATTTTTTTATGATGGACGAAAGCTTCAGAGGCAGTGTGTAAACATGATTGACACAACATGAAGTCGTATTTATTTTTTAACGTGCGAAAATTTCAGACAAGAATTTTGGACTAAGTATGCAAAGACCTTAAATGCAAAATTTGTAGTTGTTGGTAAGTATAAAACAACATATATTGATTTTATACTTGCTAGATGAGTTGCTGTTAAATTCCCTCTCTTTTTTTCTCCCTGTTCCTCTTGGTACAGACTGAATATTGGACTGGGACATTCTTGCATAGTCTTGTTATCCTCTGTTTTCTTTGCCCCTGCTCTCTCCATCTCTTCCTATTCCTCACTGCTGCCATCCCTCCCTCCACCCATCCAACCATTACTAATGCCTCTCTTCTTCCACCTCACTGACTCCCAGCACTCGTTTGTCTTTGCTCTTTGTTCGGCGGAGTGGAGAGGACGGAGGGGTCCAGGCCCCCTCAGAGAGCCTCTCTCTGTCTCCAATGACGGACAGT
>NW_015607192.1:0-577 GCF_001515605.1 Sinocyclocheilus anshuiensis | reverse complement strand
AGACGTTATTGACAGGTTTGCTGAGATTTACTCAGTAACCTCAGGTGTGCAGGTGTTGAATGTAATGTACACAGACACACTCAGATCTCATGAGGATCTTCGACAGAGCTGTCGGCCCGTAATAACATGTGTGAGTTGTTCTGTTCAGTACTTTAGCGTCCGGCTCCGGTCAAATACTCCACATACTCTGGCTGCAATGCTTAATTTCTTCACTCTTCAGCTTGGGTCTCTCTTGGGTTCTGGTGCCTGTCATGATTACATTAGAGGAGTCTGACAGACAGTCTGGGCCAGTCGACACTCCCTGAGTGAAGGTGGGCTTTGGGATATGAATAATTGATGTTGAAGTAGAAGCAGAAAGACGTGGGCTGATAGCAGAGCGACTCTTGAACACACAATGACAGAGCCATCCACTGGGGAGGGTCAAAGTGTCTCTCATGTAAAATTACTCTTGTGTCTCAGCATTTAATGTTGAAGTGTTTATCACTGCTGTCATTAGGGAGTCTATAGCTAATCACCCCTTCATTTATAGCTGTTTTTTTAGGCCAGAAACATGAAAACAAATGCATTTGCAGCCAGA
>NW_015607191.1:0-577 GCF_001515605.1 Sinocyclocheilus anshuiensis | reverse complement strand
CATTCTAATTTATTGAGATGCACCTGTATATATAGAGAGAGAGAGAGCGAGAGAGAGAGAGAACGTGCTATCCACAGATCAGTGTTTTTTCAAACAGTTTGATGCCAAATACCCCCAAATATAATAATCCCCTAAGGGTTTTAGCCAAAGCAAATTTAAGAATTATCTAGAAATATTTATTTCATATTAATTATTTTTTTCTACCCACTGCCATAAAATGAAACATTAAATTCAGATTTATCTGTGAAGTACTTTTCACAATGAATATAATTCCAAACTAACATGTTGAGATTATAGTCATAAAAACCTGTAATGCGGTCAACAGACCATGCAGCAGACTACTTGAAAAATAATTCCCCTCTGATGCCCACTTTCAGTGCTTAGGATGTTTCTTATTTGCAAGTTCCTTTGGATAAATGAAAAAGAAAAAAATTAAATGGTTTCATGCACCAAAACAGTTTGAGTTAAATTTTGTTGTTTAAAAAACAATCATGACAAGTAAGAATGACTTTGAGTGCATTTACATGCACATCTTAATGTAAATGCACTCAAATGGGTTTTTTTTTTTTTTTTTTGG
>NW_015607190.1:0-577 GCF_001515605.1 Sinocyclocheilus anshuiensis | reverse complement strand
CTTTCTGGTCAGGTGTCAGGGTTTCAAGAGCTGCCAACTAAGGTAAACAATATCGCAACACCAAGGACATAGCGCATTACTGCTGGCGCTTTGCTCTCTGCCCAACACTAAGCACTCTACCAATGCTGATCAAAGACTCTCTTAAAGCTTTGTGACAACAGAAACATAATAGAAGATCGTATTTTACCATGCCGACGTTCAAGTCCTTAAGGTCTTTGTAAGTGGCCACTGTGGAGAATGGACCCAAGTTGGTGTCAAGCCATGCAGCGTCGCCGCTGATGGTCTCTCTGCAACCTGTTTTTAAGGATAGGGGTGAAGGAAGATCAGCCTGCATCACCACACTGTTATGAAACTGACACCCAACGACTGTGAGCTGTCAGCTAATTCAAAACCTGCAACGCCATCTGTTCCGGCAACAGAGGGAGGCCGGAAAAATGAGTTCTGGGAGGTCTACCTGGACTGTTGAATTGGGTGGCAAATTCCTTCAGGTGCTGCACCAGCACTTTGGTTATCTCCTGCCTCCTGGTGAGCGTCATTTTGTGGAACCCAAATCCCAGTCCTTCAACACTAAAACAGA
>NW_015607189.1:0-577 GCF_001515605.1 Sinocyclocheilus anshuiensis | reverse complement strand
TCATTTACTCACCCTCATGTCGTTCCAAACTTGCATGAGTTTCGTTCTTCTGTGAGACAAACAAAAAGGTCCAATTTCAGACCGTTATTTCAATTTCAGTCTGTATATCGCATGATTTTTAAGTATTTCTGATGCATTCTTGTCATTTTGGTGCTTGACCGCTCCATTGACGTTCAATGCATGGAAAAGGGCAGCTTGGACATTCTTCTAAATAACTCAAATGCACAAAGTCAGTCGCATAGGTTTGAAACGACATCAGAACGAGTAAATAATGTCAGAATGGTATTTTTTAGTTGAACTTTGAGCTTACGGAAGCCTCAGCAAAGTGAAACGATCTATACCACAAACCGATTTTACATTTCATGTTATTTGTGAAACGATGCAGACGACGTGAAATGTCATTTAATCAGATGTATATGTGACTAACATAATATAGCCTTCACTGCAGTATAACAGGTAAGAGATGAGAGAACCATCACGTGATTATTTGATTCCTGATTCTAAATAATTGTGTATATAAGTACTTGATGCGGTTTAAATGTAAGATGTGATGTACTATTATAATTGTGTATAGTAT
>NW_015607188.1:0-577 GCF_001515605.1 Sinocyclocheilus anshuiensis | reverse complement strand
ATCACAGCTCCCTTTTGTTTACCTGCTGCTGCTGCATTAAATAATTGTAAGAGCTCCAGTGCTTCCTCTCACGGCGGTGCTCCCCGTGGAATATTTGCCCTACATATGTTTGTGCAACACACACACACAAACCTTGATTTACTCTCTCTGTCCTTCTCCTATACTGTACCTCCCTCTCGTTTGGTCTATACTGTATGTACACAGCACTCTGCATGAACACGGTACAACTTGATGTCACATTACTTTTATTATAAAGCATTATAGGCACAGCACAGAAACCATGTTTTTGTTGTAAGAACAATTAGATATAGTTTTATCTAACATAAAATTAACCTTGCATGAACAATAGCTAATCACATAAAATATCTGAATCCCTTTGAGCCTATTTTCATAATTGCACAAAACAACAGTTTTGTAAGCTTTATTTAGAATGCCTTATAATTCCAATTGTAAATATGTATAAAAATGTATAATTCTAATTATAGTTATAATACATTTTAATTTGTATGCCTATTTTATACCTATTAACTATCTATTTATTGTGAGATTCAAAAGTCTGGGACTACTAAAAATACTT
>NW_015607187.1:0-577 GCF_001515605.1 Sinocyclocheilus anshuiensis | reverse complement strand
TTTTTTAAAATGTGTTTTTTCAGCATGTCACATGCACCGGTATTCACTTTCGCTTTCCTCAGCAGCTCAACATCCAATATAAATGTCTCGCTCGTGCTGAAGATATTATTCGCTTTTCTGACCATTTACAAACGGTGATTTCCATTGCTTTCCATGTTGATGGACTTTGTATTGTTTCTATTTTAATGTATTTTTAAAGTTTGGATCACATTAAAAGCATAATTTGTACATTGTGAATTATTTGCGTAAAAGATCCAGCCTCGTCACAGTCACTCACAGCCGCTTCTGCTGCACGTGTTTTGCGCATGAGCCGCACGCACCCCAAAACTACCTTGCTTAATCGACCATCGATAGCTATAATCGATTACATTTCTTATTGACAATTAATCGATCGTTGACATCCCTAGTTTCAACGCATGACAGTTTTAGAGATATCAAAACCAACATTAATACAAAGATTACATTTTTAAAAACTTGGAGCAAGTGTTGAAAACTTGATTTTTAAGATTCTTTTATTATATATCATTGTCCCTTAAAGGGGACATCGGATGCCCATTTTCCACATGTTGGTATGATT
>NW_015607186.1:0-565 GCF_001515605.1 Sinocyclocheilus anshuiensis | reverse complement strand
TGTGTGTGTGTGTGTGTGTGTGTGTGTGTGTGTGTCTCATAAGTCATATGAAATGCTCTGATGGTGAAAGAGTAACAGAGAGGGACAGAAATAGGGGGAAGGAGAGAGAGGGAATGTGTATAGATGTCACTGAGGTTACAGTCACACAGCAGCAGAAAACACATACTACAACTACAAGTGAACTTAGGGAGTCATAACCTAATGTTAAGAGCTTTTTTAAGAGTATTAGCTGTATGAACAAAACTATTTTTGACTTGTTTTCCATTACACAAATATCTAAACATTCTTAAAGCAATATACATTTACTTAAGAAGAAAAATGACTGTTAGGTCTATTAGATATTAATTGCTTAAGAAGAAAAATGTCTGTCAGTACAGTACAGTATTATTTTTCTTACACCACAAATAGATTTTCTTGTTTTAAGCATTAACTCACTTAATTGATACATTTTCAGAAAACATACTTAATATGTTCAGTCATTTTCCTTTAAGAATGTATCTTGATTTAAGATTTTTTTGATATTTGTAGACAAAAGTATTAATTAAGAATATCATTGCAGTGCTGT
>NW_015607185.1:0-576 GCF_001515605.1 Sinocyclocheilus anshuiensis | reverse complement strand
GTTTAACATTAAAAACACAGACAGCAGGAATAGACTGCTGTTCCTCACAGATACTGACACACGTGTGTCTTCTTCCTCGACTGTTTACGTTCACTTTAGACATGACCAACAAGGTTAGCAAGGGTACTCACAAAGACGGGCATGTTGACATATTTTTTGTGTTAGTTTATACGTATGGTGGGTGGTGTATCGTGGTGTTTCGGTTCGATTTGAATATCATTACTGCCCTACCTAGTGCACATTCAGTTTCACAGTCAAATGTCATTTGCAGCTTCATGAGAAGTGTGTCATCAGCACTGAGGCGGGTTTTCATCTGTTTGCATGTCAGAGCTGAAAACACTCTGACCTCAGGCTAGAGGAACAAACCACACACACAAAACACGGCACACTACAGCAGAGAAGCTTCTTCTCAAAGAGCATCAGAAAATATTCAAGGAAAATCAGCAAAGTGTGTTAGAAAAGCGCACAGTGTTCAACTTGATAAGTTCCTGTGTCTGACTTGCGATCATTGTTGTTGGTAACGCATTACAAGTAATCAGATTACTTTTTCAAGTAACTAGTAAAGTAACGCATTAC
>NW_015607184.1:0-576 GCF_001515605.1 Sinocyclocheilus anshuiensis | reverse complement strand
AAAAAAAGCTACATAATACGTTAGAACTGTGTGTATATTTTTATTAACCATTTAAGATGGAGTAGAAAAAAAAGTCATACAACTTTCTAATGGCAAGACATTTTTTCTCTTATTTGCACTTGTTAATTTTGAGATTTTGGGCCATTTTGCTTTCAAACGAGTGGATAGAAAACATCCAAAATACACATTTAAGTGTTTATTCTATGACTCTATTTGCATTTGTAGATTTCAATTCTTATCTGAATTGCCAAATTTAACCAGATTTCATGGCATCAAAATTTTTATCAAAAAGAAACAACAATTTTGAACCTGGCTTCATCCAATGTTCAGATTTCTGTTCTGGAAATTTATGCAAATTAGTGCATATGTAATTAGATAATGTATAATTTGCATATTTACATATAACATTTCAGAACACTTGTAATACAACATACAATTGTCTTAATGTACTTAGATTAACTGGGGAAGTATGGTTATATCTATTAGTTACATTTTTTAACCTATTCACCTGTAGTGTTTTGCCTTAAAGGCTTAGTTCACCCAAAAATGAAAATTCTGTCATTATTTACTCACCCT
>NW_015607183.1:0-559 GCF_001515605.1 Sinocyclocheilus anshuiensis | reverse complement strand
GTGTGTGTGTGTGTGTGTGTGTGTGTGTGTGTGTGTGTATCAGTGATGCAGCTGTGTGTGTTTCCTCTGCCCTTTCATGTCACTTATATTTGTGTGTTTGTGTTTGGCTTGAATGCTGAGAAGATTTTTGGTTCATATTCAGATGTCTTAAATTATTATGGGATAATTGAAACATTTTTAACAGCAAGTACTCGAAAAATAAGACTGTTGTGCTGTGCATCAGCAGTTGTTTTTACTGTGCAAATATGTCTAGTTCTGTATTTTAATAGACTTTTAATAGGTGTTTATTTGTGTCTTGGAAAAACCTATGAACAATAGAGCCTTTCAAGTTTTCAGGTATTGGATTTTTTATTATTTTGATGTAACATAAAGAAGTGATATTTGTATGGACTGAAATTCTATTATTGTGCCTGTAGTCTGAGGCATCATGCAGTTTCTGCAAGTGGGTGATTGTATAATGTTGTATTTTTAATATTTGCACATTTACAAATGCAAGAACATGTATGAAATACCCGAGTGTGATCCTTTTTTTTTTAATGCTGTTTTTTTTTTTTTTTTT
>NW_015607182.1:0-577 GCF_001515605.1 Sinocyclocheilus anshuiensis | reverse complement strand
GAAATCTGTCTACTTTTACTTGGATAGTACGATCCTTCATAAAATTATTTATCCAATTTAACATCCTACCTCTAATCCCTGCATCATAAAGCTGAATCACCAGCCCCTCCTTCCATACCATGTCATATGCTTTTTCAATATCTAGAAAGACTCCCACAACTGCTTCTTTATTAGCTAAAGCTCTTTTAATATCTAAATCCAATAATAAAACAGAATCCATTGTGGATCTACCAATTCTAAAACCGCTTTGATAAGGAGTAAAGTACTCCTGTTTCTCCAAAATATAAACTAATCTATCAGTAACCATTCATTCCATCGTTTTACATAGCACTGACGAAAGAGCAATTGGGCGGTAAGAGCTGGGTTCTCCTGCATTTTTACCAGGCTTCAATATCGGCATAATTATTGCATGTTTCCATTCCATTGGCAATATACCACACTCCCACATAATATTTATTAGCTTCAACAATTCATCTAATACTGGATCATCTAAGTTGCGAAGAATCTGACAACCTATCCCATCTCTACCAGGTGCCGTATCTTTACCCTTTTGGATAGCTTGCTTAAGTTCTCCCAT
>NW_015607181.1:0-576 GCF_001515605.1 Sinocyclocheilus anshuiensis | reverse complement strand
TGTCGTCAGGTCAAAGGTCACGCCGCGCTCTCGCTCTCCCGGCTGAAGTCAGACGAGCTGGAACGCTGCCGGCGGAAGTCGATGAATATTCCCTCGGTGTCTGAGTCCAGAGACTCCAGGATCTGGTCCACGATGGGAGGAGACGGATCCTCGCAGACGTCTGGCTCTTCTGCGCAGGAGGTCATCTGACACACGGAGTGGCGTCTGGCCCCGGCGCTGCTCTCGGGGTCGTACTCGGCCACCGGCGTCAGCATGGGCATGTTGTAGCTCTTGGAGCGCACCACGGGGTTCTTAGCGGGCGAGTCGCTGGAGCGCGGCCATCGGCGCAGGAGCCGCTTCTCTGAGAACAGCAAAGGAAGGATGGGTCAGGAGAATGTGCTGCGACTGCTGCGTGAGCTTTACTGTGACGCTGCTCACCCAGAACACACGAGCTCTGCGCCACCGAGCCGTCGCCGGAGAACAGGCCGTGAGTCCCCAGATACGGAGACACCACCTTCTGCACCAGACACTCCAGCTTCAGGTAATCACTGCTCACACCTTTAGACTCGTGAACCCCCTGCGACACACATCACATCA
>NW_015607180.1:0-576 GCF_001515605.1 Sinocyclocheilus anshuiensis | reverse complement strand
GAGAGAGAGAGAGAGAAAACACTTATGAAAGAAAAATAATATGTTTCTGAGTTCAGATTTGGTTTCTTGGAAATGTGTTTTACATTGTAGTTCATTCCTGGTACATCAGCTATTTGAAAACTGGAGTAGTTTATTCCGCTGTCATGGACTCGCCTTGTAAATATACCATGACAGGGCAAGGATAATTTTTTTCTGTATCTAACCCGCTCTGGAGTTGTATTCTCCAAGTGAAATGATAAGTGAGATCGTAATGCTGGATCTTGACCGGCCGTTTCTAGCTCGGTACTGAAACAGGCTGTAATCAAAATGTCTGCAACGCAGAGTGACGTTTTGTGAAGACGTTTGAAACTTAATGTCATCCTTACTTTGATCATAATGTTTAAATTAACTGGATATATTATTCATGTTTGTATAGATTTGATGTCATATGTTGGGCTAATGTGGATTAGTAGGTTTCATATGTTTGTAGAATGTGAAAAGCTGTAAAAGCATTTTTTTCTAGTCTTATCTGTTAAAGGTACTGACATGTATAAAATTATAACCACTACTTGTACGCCACAGGATTTCTTACACTAA
>NW_015607179.1:0-576 GCF_001515605.1 Sinocyclocheilus anshuiensis | reverse complement strand
TTGTTTTGTACTCCTGGTCTCCTCGTTCCTCGCTCCGTGCTCCTCGCAGTAGCGACCCGTGACAATAATAGTAATTAATAGTATTTTTTCCATACTGTGGAAGTCACTGGGGACCAGCAACTGTGTTTTTGTTAAAGTGAACTGTCCCTTTAAAAATGTTTAATATGTAATAAAATATTTAAATGCTTTTGCTTTTTTCAAATTTATTTTATTTATTCATTCATTCATTTATTCATTCATTTATTTTGTCCTATTATTTATTGGTATTGTAAAAAAAAAAGATTACCAAAGTAAAGTAAAATTATACATGCGGCCATGCATGCATACAAATTTGCTTACTTAGACGTCACTTTATATTAAATATTTATTTATAATTCCCCATGTTAATGGGTCCAACTCATTTCTCTTAAAAATGCAACATTTAAACTGAGACAAAATTAAAGTTTACAATGATCGTATTCCTGTTATTAACTGAACAACATAAGATAATAAATTGTGTATGGCAGACAGCAGGTATAATGAATGTAGTTATTAGATTTGAAGGAGAGGGAGGAATAAAGAAAATTGACCCGATTA
>NW_015607178.1:0-576 GCF_001515605.1 Sinocyclocheilus anshuiensis | reverse complement strand
TGTGCGTTTCACCAAGATCCTCAGTTTACTGCGACTTCTTAGACTATCCAGACTGATTCGTTACATCCATCAATGGGAAGAGGTAAGATGAGTGCCGTTGCTGTTCGTCTTCATTGTTGAAGTCAGACAGGATCTTCTGAATTGTGATGCAGGTAGAAACGGAAACACTTTTTTCGCTGAGTAGGTTGCCTGATGGTGGTCGCCATTTGAATACTACTAACTTTATCTCGCTGACTTCTCCAATATAAGACATTTCCGTTCATGGGATGACTGAAAATAACATTGGTAACTCAAAAACAGTTGATAAATCCAAGTCACTAGGTCCAAGCCAAGTCAGTGAAACATATTTCGCACACATTGTCTTTATCAGAGTACTAGGTGTCAAAATAATAACTCAAGAAATATGCTGAAAATCGCAACAGATGTTATGTTGAACGTTCTTGTAACTAGCAGTGCTAAAGACATTGACTTTAATCTCATAAATATCATAAAATATATGATATATGGTTAATTTGTTACACTGAAAATAGAAGTCCGAGCACATTGACTTGTGGGATACAGTCTTCCCCATAATAA
>NW_015607177.1:0-576 GCF_001515605.1 Sinocyclocheilus anshuiensis | reverse complement strand
TTTTGATTTTTTTTTTTTTTGTAAATAGTAAATTTAATCATCATCCCTTGCAACAACACGGTTTGAATGGTTAATATTTTTGCAAATAAAAGTAAAAAAATGAACAGAGATATTAAAATATTTTATAACATTCTATTAATAAGGGTTTTATAGTTTTTGTTGTTGCTGTTGTTGTTTAAACAATGTTTGGACTCAAGCATTCAAAATATCCTTTTAAACTAGATTATATTATAGTGTATTAATACCTTTTTTGAGTTGTTTTAATCTGTGAACAATGAAAATCTTAACGCTATGTGATTCATTGAGGCAAATATGACATTTTGATTTGAATTAGGAAACCCAATAGAGTAAAAGAACAATAAATTAAGTGGCCTTAGAATGAAGAGACTGCGTTCACAATAAATTACAATGGCCTGAAGAAAGGAGGACGGATGAGGAAAAGCTGAGAATGGCAAAGATAAAGAAGAAAAGAGAGACTGAGAGGGGAAGAGGGCAACTTGGAGAGAGTGCATTTTGTCCCTGAGTCCTCCCTGACAGACCGAGTGAATGGGGCCTCTATTCTCTCCCTTCTTATGT
>NW_015607176.1:0-576 GCF_001515605.1 Sinocyclocheilus anshuiensis | reverse complement strand
TTTATAAGCGCCACCTGCTGTCAGAGAGTGAAATTCAGCCTGCCTGCTGTTTTTGTTTAATGCAGGTTTTAGCATAATTTCACAAAGCTGAAGTAGACCATTCTGTTTTTTCTTTAGATGTTGAAATGATACAATCAAATATGTGTAGCATCTTTGTTTGTATTGTGATTAAAATCCAGCGGTTGGTTCTCATTTCAAATGAAATGTTTTTAATTATTAAATATTTTTAGTAGTTGTAGTAGCCGGTACATTTTCTTAAGTCACCAGCCACTGGCAGATGTGGCAGAAAGTTAGTTTTAGGCCCTGCTTGCAAGTGCAGAAATTTGGACAAAAGTATTGTAATTTCCCTACTGTAGAATAAGGTAAAATAATATACCTGTGAAATACTAATTTTCACTTATTTTACAGTGCAGTTGTTTAACAATATATGGCTATTACTGTCATAGGAATAATAATATACAATTATTATTATTATTATCATTATATTCTAAATTGTTTGGTTTCCAAATTCACCGGTGTGAGTGTAATTTAGACTGAGACACTATATCACAACTAAAAAGAGGATTGAGTCCCCCT
>NW_015607175.1:0-575 GCF_001515605.1 Sinocyclocheilus anshuiensis | reverse complement strand
GAGACAGTTGATTTAACACAAGAGGCTTTATATTGGTCAAGTCTGATGTGTTTGGCAACATAAATGATACACATTTTTCACATGATATACATTTATTGAACTGCAGACCCACTTTAGTCCACACTGGGAATCGAGATGGATGCATTAAAACTTACATATCAAAATCATTGCCTTAGAGAAACAAAATCCTTCAAGAGGTATCAGGATTTTCTAAATGAACTTTTAACCTCCTCTGTCTCTATTAAATCTTATTTTCCTGAAGGTAAGAATGATGTTTGGTGGGTGATTATAGGTAAGCATGCCATCTGCATCTTAATAACTCTCCATATGGTGCTGATCCAAGTGTAGTCAACATTTATTAAGCTGTGATTCAGAGCCCAGGTCGGAATTTTTATGTAAAAGGTGATCAAAACAAAACCTTAATTAAAGATAAATTAATTAAAGGATTAAATAAATCTATAATTTACCCAAGAATGAAAACTATGCCATTATCTATCCAAAACTGTGATGGGAAATTGTCAGTGACAGTCTTATTTTTTTTTTAAAGGGGTCATATGATGCGATTTCAAGTTTTC
>NW_015607174.1:0-576 GCF_001515605.1 Sinocyclocheilus anshuiensis | reverse complement strand
TCCATATTTGACCCAAAGTTGGATTGAAACAACCCAGCATTTTTTTAGAGTGTAGTTTTGGTTGTTCCAACTCTTAATTCTGAGGCTTTAAAGCTGTTGTAAAATGTGGATAAACATTATGCTAACGCTGAAATAGCGTTCTTCTCAAATTACGAGAAGTTTAATGTTACTTTAATAGACATTGAGTGATTAGAAAATGCTTTTTTTTAAAGCTTAAATTGGACTGTTTGAAAAAAATACATGCATATTGATTATTCAAGAGCGGAGCAAATTGCAGACAGGATGCAGAGTCAGTTCATGCTCTGTTTGTTGCTTTTACAGTTCTTCAAAGGAGTCATATGCCTCAAGAGTCACACAGAGATGAATTATTCACAGCGGTCAGGACAGAGCAAGAAAGAAACAATGGAAAGGCCTTTGAAAGAGAGAAGGGTGGAGGCGTGGAAAACAAAAATAGCACAGTGTTTAGTGAGAGATTAAGACAAAGTAAACTGACAGTGTGTGAAAAATTAAAGAGGCAGTTAAAGAGTCATTAGTGCACAAAAATGATGTTTGGTTTTACTGTAATTGCTGTGCTGT
>NW_015607173.1:0-576 GCF_001515605.1 Sinocyclocheilus anshuiensis | reverse complement strand
GGGGGGGGGTACGCACCCACCCACCAAGCTTTTTTAGTACAGAGGTCTTTTGTTCCTCCCTGGTAAAGAAACTAATACAAGTGTATTCTCTCTCTCAAAGAAGCCATTAATTTTCACAACATGACAACATGGGGATGTTTTATATTGCTTTACCATCACACTGTGTCTGAAATAGAGGAAGTGTCACATAACTGATATTTTTGCATGATTTCCTTCTCTTCACATGGTGAAATAACAGTCATTTACTAGAGTGAAACTTATGTGAAAGTTCTAGCTGAATTGTGTTTCATTAATCACTAAACTCACAATTTCACTAATTCATTAATGGCTTGGTGGTGGTGTCTGAAAGCATGTGTTTTAGACAGGCTGAAAACCCTATTTTTCTCAGGATAATAATGGATTCATGCACAGAGTGCTGGAAAATGTTTTGTTTTCTGTTAGATTTTTCCCCGCCCTTTATTAGTGGCCAAAGCACAGAATGTTGGTATTTGGTATCATATTTTTATATACCCTGAATTCTTTGGATCATGCCCTAGATCAGTGGTCGCCAACCCGTCGATCGCGATCGACTGGTAG
>NW_015607172.1:0-576 GCF_001515605.1 Sinocyclocheilus anshuiensis | reverse complement strand
GCTTAACTAATGCATTATTCTGGACCCCTATTCTAAAGTGTTACCTGCTTTTTTTTATACTAGTTGCACATAGCACGTTATGATAGTGGTCAGCATGGGGGATATCAATGTTGATGTTGTTTTTATTCATGTTTACTCACTTTTTTTTTACACAAAACATTTTTATCAGGGATGCGTTTCCCGATAACGTTGTCGCTTAGCGCGCTACGAAGACTCTAAAGGTATGTCTTAACTAAAGGTATACCAGTTCTAGGCGTGTTCCCCGAACTATACCTTAGGAGGCTGCATAAGGTATGCCTTCTTACATGCGATGTTTCCAGGTGCTGTCCATGGTGGTGGTGCTGAATCGGTGGATATCAATGCCTCCAGAATCGATTATTCTTTCTATGCATGGGCTGCTTCACTGCGTTATGTGAGAAAGTGCTGTTCTTTATAAAAGAAGTGTTGATTTTAAATAAAAACACAGAACTCTTTCCTGTTAGAATGCAACAAACTTTAATTTCGCTTTGCAACATACGTCAGGGAATAAAGCCAAGAAAGAAAAATATATGCCCAGAGCACCTCCCAGTGGTCACC
>NW_015607171.1:0-576 GCF_001515605.1 Sinocyclocheilus anshuiensis | reverse complement strand
TTTTTTGTTGGCAAAATGGAGAAAAACTGGCAATACTGGTGTCTAAAATGTAACTCGTTTAATATAAAATTCTTGTTTGCTGAATTGAATAAAATCAATATCACATTTGTAATCGTGCTGATATTTGGGAAAACAGCACGCTTGCTGTGTAATGTTCCTTAACTGCTTAACTGTATCGGGATATAAAAGTGTAAATGTTGAACCCTGTATATATGTGTGTGTGTATATATATATATATATATTTTCCAAACTACAGTAGCAAAAATATTTTTTGCATTATTGGTAATGAATACAATATGCTTAATTGTCATTAAAATGAATGAAAACGGGGGGGAAAAAGACATTCTTCATGAGATTCATCCACACAGAAATCTAATTCCATGACTTCCTAAAAGATGAGAGGACGCCCCATGTCCCGAGGAAACTGAAGTGAAGAGAACTTGAAGAACGTGAGATCAGTCTCCGCAGCGATCGAGCCGTCAGTCATTGTGGCTGCCTTACGGCGCTCTCTGTTGTAATTCTGCTGAAGTCGAGCGAGAGTCTGGGTGGGTGGGCGGAGCGTTTGGCGCTCTGTGG
>NW_015607170.1:0-576 GCF_001515605.1 Sinocyclocheilus anshuiensis | reverse complement strand
GATTTCTAAAGGATCATGTGACACTGAAGACTAGAGTAATGGCTGTTAAAAATTCAGCTTCACGGCAGTAAATAATATTTTAAAATATATTCAAATTATTAAAGAAAAATTGTAATTGTATTATTATTTCAAAGTATTATTGTTTTTACTGTCTTTTTGATCAAATAAATGCAGTCTTTGTGAGCATAAGATACTACTTAAAAAAAAAAAAAAAAAATCTTACTGACCTTAAAGTTTTCAGTGGCAGAGTATAGTATTTATATAATATATTTTTTTCATTATGCTATAGAATATTATTTAAATACTGTATTATCTGGAAAGTATTTACTTTTATGTTTGACAGTATTTTTTTCTAACCACTATTGGAGCAATATTAGATGATGATAATATTGGTGATTTATTTTTATATGTCATACTTTCAAACTAAGACTGTCAAATGAATTCAATAATTGTGGTTAATCTCATGATTTCCAACCTTTTTAAAAAAAAATTGTGTTAAACATGTTTATTGAATATCTTATAGTTTAAAGTTGATGATACACGGGGCAACTTTTTGAGCAATGTTGCCGTCAACGG
>NW_015607169.1:0-564 GCF_001515605.1 Sinocyclocheilus anshuiensis | reverse complement strand
ACACACACACACACACACACACACACACACAGAGAGAGAGACAGATGCTATATACACACACACAGACAGCTGCATCTTCATCATCTTCATCATCTCATGAATATCCATCAGTTTGTTTTGTGTTGGCTGTGAAACATGAGCATCGGTGACTCGTTTCTTCACGATTCTGCTCTTATTGAACGATTCATCTTATTCTGGATGCAAAAAACGATTCACGATTTTTCATCAAAGTATAAATAACTCTGAAACTACTTTATTTTCATCTCTGGTCATCTGCTGGTTAATGTTAACCAGTGGTTAAATGGATACTTAGTCATAGTTTAATTAACTCGCATTCAGCTCTGATAGCCACGCCCACAGCCCCACCATCCAATCCTGTGCTGATGTGTGAGCTCAAGCCCCGCCCCCTGCACTCGGAGTGATGTCACATGAATGTAGTACAGTAATTGATGTTTGATTCTGTAATGATGGAGTGTGTGTGTGTGTGTGTGTGTGTGTGTGTGTCTCAGAATGCTGGCTGAAGATGGACGTTCCTGAATACCTGGATCTGGATGAGATTGACTT
>NW_015607168.1:0-576 GCF_001515605.1 Sinocyclocheilus anshuiensis | reverse complement strand
GATTAATTAGATTAATTAATCAAAGCATCATGTCATTAATTAGATAAAAAATTTAATCGACTGACAGCCCTAGTTAAAATATAAGATCCCTGTTTTGCATTAAGCCCGTGTGGATGTCAACACTCACCACTGGTTGCCAGATCCCGTCATGGTGTGCTTATATTCATCTACGTTCTTGTTTTGCACAGCTGTTACTCTCATTCTAATTATGTTCTCATTGTTCGGTGTTACCTGGCATTGAGGCTTTGAGCTGAACCTGGCAACCACAACATCCTGCTGTGGTACAAACGAGAGCTGCTAAGTATGATATGTGTGTAGATGAAACTCTGGCTTCTTCAGCCTTGGTACCTCGAGCTCTGGGTTCAGCAATCCTTTTCTCATTTTCCAGGAAACATTTTGAAGAGATTTTTGAAAGAGAGATTGTTTTCTTCCTATGTTCCTATGTGAGTCATAGGTTTATTGCATCACATAATACTGATCATGTCCAACTGTGTTGCCAGTACCTCCCTTCACTTGGGTTGAGCAAAAATCTGGAACACATGCTTTTGAAGTTCAGACATCAAACTTCAGCACGTT
>NW_015607167.1:0-576 GCF_001515605.1 Sinocyclocheilus anshuiensis | reverse complement strand
GACAACTGAATGTCACTAATTGTGTTGATGTCTGTGGTGGTAACGCATGGGCACGGTATACATGATTTCTAAGGCTATTCCATGTTCGGAAAGTGCATGGGCATGTCGCATAAGAACATGGATAGCGTTGATTTCTGCCATAATGACCATGGCATAACTTATAATGTTTCAACAATTTGTACCTGCTAGTCTCTGACACTCCACACTCTTTGCAAGGCCACATTCAGATAACTAGAAGAAAAACAAGCACAAAAATCAATTACAAAAACCGTAAAACCACAGATAATCATCATGTAAAATCAGATTTCGGTCAAACTATTGTCCATTTTTATACTGGCTTCCAAAACATGTATGTCCAAGCACCCATTAATATCACTTTCCTCTATTTCATGGCAATAATAAATGGTTTTAGAAAAAGATCCATTAGTTTAAGAACATTAATTAATAATACTTACCCAATGGAAAAAGCAGAAAGCCAAGCATGGCAGGTTATTATGCTCTTGTAAAACCTGTGAAATGAAAAATAAAATTAATTAGCATGAGATAAACTTAAATTAATAATTGTGTAACTTTTTT
>NW_015607166.1:0-576 GCF_001515605.1 Sinocyclocheilus anshuiensis | reverse complement strand
TGACTGCACTGATACAGCTGAGAGACACTGCAGCTGCTGATGAGAAGATGTTACACAACTTGTTGTAGCAAAGTTTAAAGAGATTTAAACATATACAATTAAAATAATATTAAGGATTTTTACATTAGTTATATAATAATGTTATTTATTTTTACAGAAGTCTTGTTCTACTGATTTGTCGGTCATTGATTTGTTTTTTAAACACAGCTTCATCATGGATGAATGTAGTTTATCATTCAAAACTACATCAATAAATTGACTGAAGGCTGCAGATTTTTGCACATAGAAACAGCAGTCAGAGTGATTCAGTAACAGCTGTGAGAGACACAGATACTGAAGGCCAGTTCTGTATTGACTAGACACACCTGCCCAGACTGTAACAGCATCTGGTGACAACAGTGGCTGATGCATAGCGTTCTCCTTGATGTCTCCAACAGCATTGGTGGCCATCATTTCTGCTCAATGTGAATCGACTTTCATCAGAGAACAGCACTGGCTCCTCATCCAGCGCAAATGCTCCCTGGCCCATGCAAGTCTCCCTGGCCATTACAGTCTGGGCAGATGTGTCTAGTCAAT
>NW_015607165.1:0-576 GCF_001515605.1 Sinocyclocheilus anshuiensis | reverse complement strand
TACGATGTACTTAAGCTTACGATGCTTTTGGGAAACGCAGCCCAGTTCCTTTTCAAAACATTCACACATAACTACGCTATGGGGAAACTTCTCTTTACTCTGAATGCTGAAGCCTGATTTGTTAATATTCATGTAGCTGCATGAACAAATGGCATTTCAGCCTGGCATAACTGGTGGAGCCGACTGCCTATATAAGTTGGCGCCGGATGCCATTTCATCAGAATTTCTTCCTTCAGCACGACGATCATCTCCCCGCTGGGAAAAGACATTTGTTTTAAATGTCAAGCCATGAGTGTGGCTCGTGCAGAGCACCCCTGCACACTTCAGATGGGCACAGTGAGTGCGTCACTTGCCTGCCCACAACAAAGCTGCACTCACTGAGACAGACTGCTCTCACTGCAAGAGCATGAGCCTCAACCTGCTTTGCTTTTGGATCGCCTTCTTCTACAAAGGCAGCCCTGTCCCTCCCACTCTCCCATTTCTTATCTCCCAGGTTCCTTGGAGGAAGAAACAGCGGAGTCATGGGTCTTAACAGTTAAGCTTGAGGGATCTCATGTCGACACAAGGTCCTGAATG
>NW_015607164.1:0-576 GCF_001515605.1 Sinocyclocheilus anshuiensis | reverse complement strand
GCTATTTTTCACATGACTATGATCTGTATCCGAGAACCTTCTATATTTACTAATGGATGCCAGATCTCGATTGTACTCCTCCAGAAAACCAACTCACTGTCTCCACAGCCAATGTAATGACAAAAAATTCAGAGCAGATGTAAACTATTTGTGTTAAATGTGCTTCATCCGTTCTGTAACCTGCCTAGGAATTATGACTAGTGGGATGTTTTACAAACAAGGTAGTGGGACTTTGGGCGGTTTGGCTGCTTATTCTTACTAGGTAATATAAAAACCAAAAAACATCTAGGAAAGTACTTTGACCACAATCCAATCTACTTCATGCTTTACAGCTGAACGGAACAATGGTAAAAAAAAAAAAAAGAATAATAATTTCAGAAATGTACTATTACACTACAGCTTTAAAGGTTTTGATGAACTTTTGACTTGATGGCCAAGCAAATAAAAACAGTAGTGTTGCTTTACTATTTATTTTTTTTTTGATGAAAAGAACAGCATTTATTTAAAATACTAATATTTTGCAACATTATTATAAATATATTTACTGTCACTTTTGATCAATTTATTCCAACCATG
>NW_015607163.1:0-576 GCF_001515605.1 Sinocyclocheilus anshuiensis | reverse complement strand
TCAAAAGACTATGACTAAAACGAAATCAAAATTTGCTGTCAAAATGAACACTGGTGCTATGACAATGTCCATAACTAAACACTGAAGGACGAATGCTGAAGCTAATAGCGGGTGTTTTATGGGCCGCTTTTGAATGCAAATAAATTCACGATGTGCTTGGCTTGCTCCAGAGGGAGAACTAAAATGCTGGCGTGGTTTTAAACAGACTTACCCCAAGCGAAACCTAATATCAGAGCCACATACCAGTGCTACCCCTGCTCATCAGGCTCGGGTTTCAGCAGCCATTCGCAAAATCTTATTTAAAAGATTCTGGAAGCAAAATAGCATGAATGTACTACCTGACTAAAATATGCCGAATTTTATTTAAAAAATGCATTAAATGCAGAGATGCATTATAAATTGATCAAAAGTGACAGTAAAGTCGTTTACTTAAATAAATGCATACATAAATGCTGCTCTTATGAACGTTCAATTAATCAAAAATATTCCATGGTTTCCAGAAAAATACAACTGTTTTCAACATATAATACAGATAATAATCAGAAATGTTTAATGAGCAGCAAATCAGCATATTAG
>NW_015607162.1:0-576 GCF_001515605.1 Sinocyclocheilus anshuiensis | reverse complement strand
GATTAATCGCGATTAATAGTTTGACAGCACTAATATATATATATACACACACACACAAATAATTACATGTTTAAAAACAATAAACAAGGGTTGTAAAATTAAAATTAATAATTTTAAAATAAGAATAAATAAAAAACCTTACTAAAAAACAGTTTTTAACTTACTAAAAAAATATTTTTTTTATTAGGGTTAGAGTAAGGAACAACTGTGAACATGCAAATGTATTAAACCAAGTAAATATTTTATGTCAAAGGAATCATTGAACTAAACAAATTTATTGTGTTAAAATTATTTATATAATTTAAAAAAAAGTTCGTTAAAGTCAGTTATGCCATTATTTCCAACATAAAGAATAAATAATACTTGGTAATACTTTATAAAATGAAGCTTGAACTTGAGATGAAATGAAATGTGAAGTTTGAAAATAATAGAAAAATAGGTAAATATCCCTAGAGCAATTTTTGTGCATCTTTTTCATTCAAGCTGTAATTTTGCCAAATTATGCAAAAAGTGTGTCAATAGTATTTAATTGTGTGTATTTAAGGTCAAAATACTATGAAACTATAGCCTTAGCAT
>NW_015607161.1:0-574 GCF_001515605.1 Sinocyclocheilus anshuiensis | reverse complement strand
TTATTATTATTATTGTTATTATTATTATTATTATTATTATTATTTGTACAAATAAATACATTATTTATTGCACTCATGCTATTCTGCTTCATTTCCATTTTTTGTATGTGACAAAGTGATTTACAGAAGATTATTTTATATCAGTTACGTGGTAACAAATATTCACCAGCATACTGTGTAACAGCAGGATATGGATCGCTAGATTTTGTGATTTCACAATAGAAGATGTCCTCAGTCAGCAAAGGCTTCAAAGACACAGGATAATTTTAAGGTCACTTTTTTGAAGGAAAGTTCAGGTCTGTGACTTTCTTTGAACATGTGCTCCTCAAAAGCTTGTCAGATCTGAAAATAATGGTATCAGACAGATGTGACTTATAGAATAGGACCCAGACAAACCCAAGCTGGATGCTGTGATCAGTGTTCAAAATGAATTGGACACCACTTTAGCTGTCATGGTTGAGGAGAAAATACTGCAAAAAATATCCTGGTTTCATTTCTGAACTTCTGTGACCGGGGACTTTTGTTTTGCTTGTCATGTTGTACGTTGGTTAAGCAGTAGGAAAAGCTCTGAAAT
>NW_015607160.1:0-576 GCF_001515605.1 Sinocyclocheilus anshuiensis | reverse complement strand
AACTTTTTCAGAAAAAAAGAAACTGCTGAAGTTGGACTAACTCAAAGAAAAAAGTCAATTCCATTCAGTTTAAGAACAAAAAGTACAACATGTAACTCAGAAGTCAGGCAGCTTTTATCAAAAGTTTAGCGGACACAACTTCCTGCTTGGTGAGCCAGGCATTTTTCTCCCTATTGTACTGTAGTCACGTCCCCTGTTTTACTCCTATTATACTGAGTGCTCCTTTGAAGCGTATAGGTCCATGCACAACCTGGTCGAAGTGAACAAGGATAAGTCTCTTTTCTCGTCAGAAAGTAAAACGTGTAACAGAGTGAGTCTCATGCTCTCTGTCGCTGTCTCTGTCGGACCGAGTTCGTGAAGTTTTGCACTCCCCAAAAGTCCAGCCAGAACATACTTTTACGGCACGCGGCCGGCCGGACGCTCCCGGTCCCAGCGGGCTAATGCAGCAGTCGCGCGGGCTCGCAGACATCTAGCCCCTGATGTTTGTCCCTTGCGTCTATTAAAGTGAACTCAAATGTCCTTCGGTTCTTTTCAGAACGTCTGCAGCTGTTGCGTCAACATAAGCTGGCAGCCGCT
>NW_015607159.1:0-576 GCF_001515605.1 Sinocyclocheilus anshuiensis | reverse complement strand
TGTTACTTGGCATTTTCAATTAATTGTGAAATTTACTAGCAATTTCTGAGTGAAAAGACTTTAGACTTTTAGAACTTAGACTAGACTTTAGAAAAACTAAAAATAAGTATCTGTTGGGATGCCCAAATTCACTTGAGGCATTCAAAATGATTGATTTTAGTGTTTTATTTTTAAGTCTATTTTTTATTTTTAAATAGTATAGAATTTGTAATATTTAGCATTTATTTTCCATAATATGAATCTTCTGTTTGAAGAAAGACTATGATTTTTGTGTAATATGCATCAGATGGTCTGCAAGTGAAGCGGACACTGGATATCCCGATGTAGTGTTCAAGGCTAAGGGTTTGGAAAATGGAACCCTGAATGTTGCTTACATGTTCATCTTCATTCTGTGTATTTCTGTAAATAGCAGATATTTTCAACAGAATCATTATCCTGCCATTTACTCTCTCTCTCAATAGTTTCTATTTGTTTCTCTCTGCTATACAGCATTGCCATGGGCAACAAAACAATTTCACATCTCTTACTTCTCTTCTTATGCAGACATGAGTAGTTCTGGCCATCAGGGTCCAAAAT
>NW_015607158.1:0-576 GCF_001515605.1 Sinocyclocheilus anshuiensis | reverse complement strand
CACAATGTAAATGCATCTGACTAAAGATACACATAATCTTTCACTGGGCTCCAGTGAGCACAGTGTCTCCTTTTCTGTTTTTGCTTGTTTATCATATTTTATGATAATAACTAAAACTGTTTTATTGCTATTTGTTGTTATGCTGCATATTTCCCATGCCAGCACATACACAACACTAGTAGTAAGAGGTAGCTTCAAATGTTTTTGATCTCCTATTAAACATACACCGAGTCGACAATGCCCTTAAAACCTTCACATCTATCCTACGATCAATACCTAAATAAACATATAATGTATAAACATATCATTTTTAGAGTCATTGTTTCATGAATTGGAGTACGCTGGTTGTGCTACAAGTTTCATTTTAAAAAAGGTTCTTAAGAGTCATTTTGTCAGTGAACTGGACTACACTGCTCTGTATTTGTTTGTGTTTGTTTTTGCGTGCAGCCTGTGAGAACAAATGAATAGAAAGAGTGTTTTCTTACCAGTGTAATTTGTGGTACAAGGTTGTTTTATCTCATCACATTCAATTTAGATTGCAAGCTCACAACAAAATAACTTTTGACACAGAACTCT
>NW_015607157.1:0-576 GCF_001515605.1 Sinocyclocheilus anshuiensis | reverse complement strand
CCAAGTTATTCCAAACTCTCCTCCTAAACTTTCCATATGGTCACATGGTGTCAAAAGGCATGCTGACACATTAATAAGCACACGTGACTGCTACATCAAACACTTTGAAACTCATCTGTTCCTTTTTTTTAAATGCTGGATGTTAGTTCACCAAAAAATTAACAAGCTAACATCATTAACCCACCCTCATGTTGTTCTAAACCTTTATGGAAACACAAAAAGAGAAGTGCTTGTATGGAAAGCTCCTTTCCATACAACGGTGACCATAGGGCTGTCAAAGAAATTGCACCATCTTAACGTCTGCTTTTGTGTTTTATCTTGAAGGAAATTCCTACACGTTTGAAATGACATGAGGGTGAGTAAATAATGACCAAACATTCATTTTTGAGTAAAACCATCACTTTAAGCATTAGCTACAAATGCCTGAAAGTGCTTTTATGATGCTGTTTATGTGCGCTTCATAAATGCTTTTTCAGTGACATAATGTGATTTGTGCGTGTATATATATATATTGACTTTGCCATTATAAACTAATATGAGTGTTTCTGTGCTCATCATGTTTCTGCACTTAAAGAT
>NW_015607156.1:0-576 GCF_001515605.1 Sinocyclocheilus anshuiensis | reverse complement strand
CCGCGTCACGCAGCCTCGACTGCCGTTCCTCTTCATGTTACGCTGAGGAGAAAAGTCTAGATTAGATGTTGCTTGTGTTCTTTAGAGAAATTATGGCCTTCTAGAAATAAGGCCAAATAAAGAGTTTTAGAGTCCAAATCAGTCGTAGGAAATCATGCCTTGGTGACCACAAGTTGGTGGCTGTCGGGACTCCACCCTGCAACACAGAGCCTGTTTGAGAGACACCAGGCTTTGATTTTGCTTGCAGCAAACTACGCCGGTGCAAATATTTACCCGGGGCACAAACAAAAAAAAAATTTACCCAGGGCCTGCAGAGATGTGCAAGTCGAGACCACTTCGGAGATGACATGTCATTTGTAAGGCTGGTGAAATCTATTTCTGATGATGCTCTGACCAATACTTACTGGCATCAGCAGCTCAGGGTGTCTAAAATAACCTTTTGTTTAAGGCCAAAAAGAAATCTAAATATTGAACTTCTTTTGGGTTCCACAGAATAAAGAAAGAAAGTAATACAGGTTTAGAACAATGTGTTCAATAATAATAATAATAATAATAATTATTATTATTATTATTATT
>NW_015607155.1:0-576 GCF_001515605.1 Sinocyclocheilus anshuiensis | reverse complement strand
TGTGTGTGTGTGTGTGTGAGAATAAAAAAAGAAACTATAGTTACCCCAGCAAGTATGCATTAAATTGATCAAAAGTGAGTTTTCAACATTAATAATAAAATCAGCATATTAAAATTTGAGCATATTTTACATTTTAAAATATCTTCAAATAGAAAATTGTTATTTTAACTTGTAATTACATTCCACAATATTACTGGCTTTATGTATTTTTAATTAAATAAATGCAGCCTTAGTGAGCTTAAGAGACTTCTTCAAAAATATTGAAAATCTTACCCACACCAGTCGTTTGATTGGTTGTGCATATAATCATTCTGCACAACCCTAATATTATACACTTGATGGAAATGATTCCCCTAAACATTTTTGATACATAGTAAATGATTAATGTTGTCATGAAATCAGAAACCCTACTCTTGAAGAAATGCGATCACAAATGGTCACAGGAGAGGCATTCGAGATGCAAGTAAATAGCAGGTGTAAACAGTGATGGGTCTCGGCTGACATCTTGTGACGGGATCACTTGAAACAGAGCAGGTGTAAATATAACCACTAAATCACTACATTTAAATCAGAAGT
>NW_015607154.1:0-576 GCF_001515605.1 Sinocyclocheilus anshuiensis | reverse complement strand
TATATATATATATAAGTACAAAAATAGGTCAATGTATGACTTAAAAGATATGTTGGAGGACACTAGTTTACTGGGACAAAAAGACTAAGCTAAAACGAAAGTTTATATAACTTATAAGAATAATTTCAGATTAATCTGTTCAATTTATTTAGATTCAACATGTTTGCTTACTAATAGCTATTAACTAATAAAACACTATTAAAATTAATAGTATTACCTACTTACATGAATTCAAAATGAAGACTGACCTTGATTTTGTCTGATTTTATGAAGCTTTTCGTAAATGTATTACAACGAAATGTATATGCTGATTAAAAAGCACACAGCTCTGAAATTTTAACATTTCCTTCTGTCATGACGGTATACGTGTTTTTTAAAGACATATTTCTGTTTATATTTTTCTAGCTTTATTATATTATTTTACTCTATGAGGTAATGTGTTCTTATGGATATAAATGGTCATAAATGTCCAATAAATGTAATGTCAATGTTTATAAAATCTAAATCAAATGAAATGGTGTGGTATGCTGTAATTTCCTATAGGCCTATGTGTTATTATAAAATGGTTATCATAGT
>NW_015607153.1:0-576 GCF_001515605.1 Sinocyclocheilus anshuiensis | reverse complement strand
CACATAACCTGAAACTGTCAAATCCGCTCTAGTTACGACCGCCCCATTGAGCCCTCTCGCTCAGTCATTCTCTCAAAGTCACACACACCGCTCTGAACCTGACCAAAAATATTATTCCATTGTTGAGCATCTCTCACAGCGAAAATCACAACAAAGAAGCTTAGGAATGGAAATGTAAAAAATAAATACATCAATGAACAACGGAAATTAAATATACATAGCACTGAAGAAAATCGTTATATTACAGTCACATTGAAATCGTGATAAAATAGCAAATTATAAATTATAATTCTATATGTATTTATAACTCAGTTCTGTGAATTTGTAATGCAAATATAATCTGAATTTAACCAAATTTACACATGGGAATGGGTGTTTTAGACAAACTTTTTTTACCTGCAATAATCAGAGTAATTATCAAAGGCACAAATATTTTAATTATGAAGCTGCATTCAAAATCCACTTCAAAACCTAAAGGGGGCTTGGGGGGGCATGCATTCACTCTGAATGGCCATGATGCTTCTGTGTGCACTTCTTTCTGCATGTACGTCTTGGACAAAACAGATGGCCGTGGCT
>NW_015607152.1:0-576 GCF_001515605.1 Sinocyclocheilus anshuiensis | reverse complement strand
TGGGTATTTTTCATTGCATGAGAATGTTTTTTACACGAGTCAAAATATTTCTGTAGAAAAAAACCATCAGGATTTTATTGGATTATGAAAAGTTGGATATGATGCACTGCATTAATGACATATTTCAATTACTGTGATTATACTTAATTATAAACTTAATTACAGCACTTTTCCACATTGCATTCAGAAATGATAACTCAATATGTTAATAGTCAGAATGCCAAAATTGATGCATGACCAACTTTGCTGTTGAGATATATTTTTGTGTCTTTGGCTTATTTTCTATTGAAATTGAAATGATCCTGTATTAGTAAGAAATTATGGTTAGCGATAATTATAAGCAATATCAAACACAAATATGGACAGCTTACGTTACCTAAAAATGTTTGAATGGTAGTGTAATAGAATTCAATGGCAGTAATAATTTCTGAAATGGAATGAATAAAATGAAACAAAATTTACTCAATTCTCTAAATTCATTTAAAAATGAAAATTGTTTAAATATAAATTTAGCTTGTTAATGTAGTGAATAAAATCGTGTACAAAACATGGCTAGATTTTTACAGTATTTTACTT
>NW_015607151.1:0-576 GCF_001515605.1 Sinocyclocheilus anshuiensis | reverse complement strand
GTGGCCTCCATCTTGCCGCCCATGATCATCACCATCTCGTCGGTCAGCTTGATGTCGGGCTCCCAGCCCAGATTACCCCCCGGAGAACTCTCAAACATGAAGCCGAAGTCTACAGGACACAAAAACACATAAAACACAAACAGAAACAGTCATTTCATCCTTTTATAAAAGTGTTTAAAATTTTATGTTAATGTATTTTAATATATTTAAAAAAAATTTTTTTAAGTGTATTGACAGTTAATTATAAGTCTGAAGTTAATTTAAAATTAATTTAATACATTTTTTACATTTAGTTTAATTTGAGTTTTTATTGCAAGAATGGGATAATTAAGGGGTTGTACGATGAAAATGTTCCTTGTATGATGTACTAGAGACATACTATTAAAAAACATGAATATGTAGTGGTTACCAGGGTTACTGACATTACCTTAAAATATCAATATTAGATGAAAAACAAACTAAACAAAAATTAGAAATGCTGCCTTGGCAACTAACTGAAATAAGTTTAAGGTAAAGCAAAAAAAATGACAAATTGGATATAAATAAAAGCTAAAACTGTACTAAAGCTAAAATAAA
>NW_015607150.1:0-576 GCF_001515605.1 Sinocyclocheilus anshuiensis | reverse complement strand
ATTACTACTGTAACCTTACAATAGATAATAATGATGTCCTTTAGCACACAGTGATTTGAATGTAATGGGATGTTACTGCTAAGGTGCTAGCAGTTTAATTCATTTTGTGTTTAAATTACAACTATTAATAAACGTCCTATTTCTGTGAAGAATAACATTTTATTTGCAAAAAATACCAACATAAAAATGCATTAACTTACTTTTTTTTTGTAATGTTCGAGACACTTCTTCACACTCAATTCAAGTTCAGTGTCATGATGTTTTATTTTTTAATTTTTTAAAAGCTGCAGTTAGTTAGAGGTATGACACATTTTTTAATTCTAAAAATATGTAAGTACATTTAAATAAAAAGGAAATGATAATTTGCGCGAGTGTGTGTGCGTGCGTGCGTGCGTGTGTGTGTGCGTGCGTGTGGTTGACTGTGTGTGTGTGTGTGCACGCGAGTGTGTGTGTGTGCGTGCGTGCGTGCGTGCGTGAATGTGTGCGCGCGTGCAGGGTGTGTGTGTGGTGTGTGTGTGTGGTTGACTGTGTGTGTCTGTGAGTGTGTCTGTGTCTGTGAGTGTGTCTGTGTGTGTG
>NW_015607149.1:0-576 GCF_001515605.1 Sinocyclocheilus anshuiensis | reverse complement strand
CATGAAACCTCTTTTTCAAGCAAAAATGAGAATTAATATTTCATGTTGGCTGTGTTAAGCTTGTGCCTAGAAGACAAATTTGTTGTTTGGACAAAGTTTGTTTGAAAACAGCCCAAGTGGCTTGTCTCATGCATTTAGTATAAAGCTGTTGTCCACAGTTCACTCTGATTCACGTCACGTGCCGAGAGACGCTGACCTTCAGCACTTTACTGTGAAAGCACAGAGAGTCAGAGACTTACCATTGACCTAATATATAAATACTAATTAAATAAAAAATGAAACAAACAAACAAACAGAAAAATGCACTGGTAATGCAAATCTTTTGTGGCAAAAGGAAAAAATGCACACACAATTAAAAATAAATTAATAATGTGTGCAATAAAAGCAAAATGTGATAAATAAAAAATGCAATAAAAAGTGATAAAAAATGTTGTAAATAAATAAACAAAAAACAAATAAATGAATAAACCAATCAAGCTTTGGCAACGTAAAGCTTGTGTAGCAAAAAATAAAAATATACACACAATTAAAAATGCATTACAGTTTTTCTCAATTGCTTTGGCTCAATTCTCGAAT
>NW_015607148.1:0-576 GCF_001515605.1 Sinocyclocheilus anshuiensis | reverse complement strand
ATTCCACCAGGAGGGAACAGTTAATGTAAAAGTCTGTGAAAGTGAGTTTGTGGAATAAAAAATATTGTTTTTATTTTGAAGTAAAACGATAAAATTAGTCCCTTTGGGGTAAGAAATGGCTTCTTTGAATAATTTTACATTTTGTGCTATGGCAACTAATTAGCATTTTTTGTTCTTTTCATTTTCTTTTAATAGTACATTAGCTGATGCATCATCATGGTAAACATATCTAAATATGTTACATTTTAAAAGTAAATGCACACTGTTTTAAGGGGATCATCTTCCCCCATTTTTACCCTACTATAGTTACAGTTACTGCTGCAGTATAAAACCATAATAAATGAATATGGAAATTACTAAGCAGTAAAAGAAGCACCAGGACATTCATTCATTACACTCATTTCTGAACCAAGTGAGTGGGTGTCTTCCATAGTTGCTGCTCATAAAAAGACTGTACCTTCTAACCTTTAAAACTGTGTATTTGTGCAAACTGTTCTGTTTAAATGTTGTGCTCCTGTGGCTCAGTGGTAGAGCAGTGCAAAAGGTCGTGGGTTCAATTCCCAGGGAACACACATA
>NW_015607147.1:0-576 GCF_001515605.1 Sinocyclocheilus anshuiensis | reverse complement strand
CCATGTTGAATGTGACCCTTATATTAATATTTAATGAAGTGAAGGATAAGTGAATGTTTCTGAGGGAGGTTTGGCTCTCCCCGGGGTTAAGTGAGCTGTTAATAATTGATGATGTGCTGATATTTATGGTTCTTTGAGCGTGTTAATAGAATAATGTACTTACTGACTGCACGGATAGAATAATGCAGTTAACGCGTGTGTTTTGCGAATAATGTAATTAGCATGTGTTCAAGAGGTCATCGCTGAGGGAGACAGCACACAGATACACACATCTACATGATCTGTTATGTTGAGGGGCCGCAGTATGTGTCGGTCATTGCGTTCTAACCTTATAAACACCCAACTGATTCAAATCTTGTTTCATCTTTTTCATTTCCGCTGTCTCTCTCTCTTCTTCTCATTTCCCCCCTCTCTCGCTCTCTCTCATTGATTTTCTGTTTGTTTTTCAATCACATTATTTCCTGCGCACAGCGGTGTAGCCAGCGGCTAAATGGCCCCTCTCCTACTAATTGGACGTTTAATTAGATCACAGATTTGGCCCAATTAGTCGCTGTAGGGAGGAGAGGGGATAGCCTG
>NW_015607146.1:0-576 GCF_001515605.1 Sinocyclocheilus anshuiensis | reverse complement strand
TTACCCCTCAGTGGTGCATATTAATACCTTAAACTTACTGTCCCAGTGACAGTTTTTGTACTTATTTAATTATTATTATTATTATACTCTAGGTTAAAATAAACCACAATTATCAGCAATGTAACCTGTAACACAGGTTGATTTATTGCTTCGAATAACAATATCAGTGACTTTGAGATTGAACTCTGTTTACTATAAGCATGTGACAACAGACAACAGGATAAAAATGGACACTCATGCCAAGCTTGATGAGGGTTTAGTAAAGCTTTGAAAGGTAAACTGAGAAAAAAATAAAGCATATCTATGCAAATTATAATACATATGATATTCAAAAAACACCATTCAAAACCACTGATTAATTCTCTTTCCCTTTCACAGACCCTGTGAAGAAGCAGTTTTCAAATACCAAAGTGTCTGAATTGCAAGTTTAAAAAAAAAGATGGTGACATCTAAAATGTTCTGTTTCTGTGTGTGGTTCAACCATGCACTTTATTCACTTCTGCACTCTGTTTTGCATTAACTGCTACTTCTTCTGCTTTTTAATTATTATTATTATTTTTTTTATTTTAGTTTTTT
>NW_015607145.1:0-575 GCF_001515605.1 Sinocyclocheilus anshuiensis | reverse complement strand
GGAGTAATGGCTGCTGAAAATTCAGCTTTGCCATCACAGGAATATCTTTTTTTTTAATATATAAAAATGTAAACAGCCATTTAAAATAATAATAATGAATGACAATTAATACATAATACATACATTTAAATAATGTAATATAATTTAAACATTTTACTGTTTTTATTGTATTTTTCATCAAATAACTGAGCATATTTCAATTAAAAAATACAAATAAAATAAAATAAAAAAATCTACTGATCCATACACCTTTGAAGGTAGTGCATAAAAATAATAAACCATTGATGAAGTTGATAAATGAAACTAAAAAACCAGTTGTTGTCAATAACTTCCATGAACATCTATTTATTTTTACAGTGTTGTTTTCTCTCTTTTTCCATTTACTTTGTTTTATCTGTTTTCTCATCGTCTTTTTTAATAATCTTTTCCCCCTTAGATATCAGTGTAAATAACCCATTATATCACAGATAAGGCAGTTCGAGTGCTGCGGTATGCTGACACCCTCTGTCACCCAAATGGCCGTAACCAACCACAGCTGTCATAATTACACAGAAATGACCTGTCACCAAGCAGAC
>NW_015607144.1:0-575 GCF_001515605.1 Sinocyclocheilus anshuiensis | reverse complement strand
CTATATAAATGCATCATTCATTCATTCATTCATTCATTCATATATAGCATTGCTTAAATAAATAAATAAAAATAACATGAATTCGTCCAATTACAGAGTTCCACAAAAGCACAGATTCAAGCTGCTTCTTCTATTATCAACAGCCATCATGGATTAAAGCCTAGGTGTGATTACTCACTATTATCACACAAAACATCCTAAGGCATCTGCAGACTCATTGAAAACCAATTAACAGCATTATTTATTTCATTTTATTGATTTTAACCCATTTCTCTTCCATGGTGCATTTCTCCGCATTGAATAGCTCAATCTGTTGAAGAGCTCAAAATGTCAATGACTATCTAAAACCTGATTAAAATCACATCTGCTTGTTCTCATTGTGGCACAGATATATCTTACCTTATTCTTTCACATGCTTATTTCCCCTGACCAACCCGGTTATCAAAACGCTAATTCAAGCTGTGTATTTTTGTCATTGATGTGTAGTTCTACTACGCAGTTCAGAATAATATTTGAGTTGTAAAACATGAATGTAACCCTGGGTTAATTTATTATTAATATTAGCATTTATTTAC
>NW_015607143.1:0-575 GCF_001515605.1 Sinocyclocheilus anshuiensis | reverse complement strand
GTTACTGCCTTGAGTTATTATTTTGGAATAAATGTAAAATGCTTATACTTGGTTTTAATAAATGGAATAGCTTATTAATTACATTGTTAGTGTAAAAATACAATATAGATTTTTATTCTGGTAGTGTAAGTAATAAGAAAATGTGACAGGGACATTAATCTCAATGGACCAGCTAAAAAAGCTTTGACACCATTGTAAACCATCTAAGACCTTTAAAGAGGAAATATTTCAAAATAAGCAATTTATGCAACATATCAAAGTTTTAACCAGCAGTAAAAAAATAAATAAATCTAAATCAAACTGTGGCAACAGTTTAAAAGTAACCCAGTTCTGTGGAAAAAACGAAGACTTGGAAACCTTTAGCAAGGCCGTTGGGATGGCAGAAGCTTTAAGGGCAAAGCACCCTTCATGCCCGCTCTCCGCCTCTCTTTCCCAGCCTACATCTCTCTGATCCCTCTCAGAGTATCTTCAGATGTAGCCAACCTGACGTTAATCAGAGGGAAATTCATTTGTTTGTTTGGCTGTCCCCTCTCCTGCTGCTGGGAGTAATCTCCACGCCTGGCCCCTTCTAATGA
>NW_015607142.1:0-575 GCF_001515605.1 Sinocyclocheilus anshuiensis | reverse complement strand
GAATATAAAAGAGAGAGAGAGAGAGAGAGAGAGAAAAAAAAAAAAAAGAGTATAATTAAACAAACAGAGAATGCAAAACAGTATGAGAAAGTATCAGCAAATGAATTTAAAACACAAAATATCAAAAATAAATGATTAGTAATCAATTTAAATACTGTGTTCAAATGGAAGCTCAGCTCACCAATATCATACTGCACACTCAGAGCCAGCTTGGGCCAGAGCATGATGAGAGCGAATGAAGCATAGAAGTGCACGTCATATGTGTTATACATCCTGTACTCCTGGCCTGGAGTGAGAGACACAATTTATTTATCACCCGGGATTAAACTTTAATGAACATTTAGAGTATAATGAAATAAGATCTAAAGTGTAATTTTAACCTTAAACTAAAACTCTTAAAATTAATTTTCAGTGAAATAAAACTGAAATTAAGTAAAATACAAATATTAGAAGAAAAGTGTAAAATTAAAAAATTTGAAAATGTTGCCTTGGCAACTAACAGAAATAAACGTCTTTTAGTTTATTTACTAAAATTACTCAAAGTGATATCAAATAAATTAAAACTTTATGGAAAT
>NW_015607141.1:0-575 GCF_001515605.1 Sinocyclocheilus anshuiensis | reverse complement strand
ACAAAAAATACACACAGTATGCATGAACACTAGATTTCTTCCAAAAGTTAGGCTGCATATGTGTGAGCAATTATAGAGTACATAAAATGTAAATGCAGAATGTAAACTTTCATGACAGCATATCATCATTGCAACATCACATGACAACATCTCCAATCCTCCTCTGCTTACAGAGACAACTGTGCCGAGGTTGATTCTCCCGAAACATGCTTTATTTTGCCAGTTCTGTTTTGTGACAGAAATTACACACTTCAACTGTCAGAACCCATCAATAATCCCTTAAAAGATCTTTTTATTGTAGGTTTTATAGTATTACAGTAATTTAATGTTTTATCTAATGTATGGATCTGTTGATGTCTTACATAATGGTCGTAGTTGACTCCAGTAAGTTGACTTATAGGGAAATCATCTGTGTTCATAATGGATTACTTAAGTACATATACTGTATCCACACACACATATGCATAGTATACAGTAGATGCCTCATTAGCAGCTGTTTCTATGGGCCGCTGTATGTAAATCGTCCGCCATGTTAGAACAGTTGATATGTTATTATATATATATATATATATATA
>NW_015607140.1:0-575 GCF_001515605.1 Sinocyclocheilus anshuiensis | reverse complement strand
GTGGTCCCCTGGCGGAGCAATGTTACATGTTGCGCTGCATGAGCGGCAGGACTTTGGACCGGAGCCTGGATGGGAGTGCTGCGGGGATCGGGAAAGTTGAGCGTGTGTGTGTGATTTATCCGTCAGACGCGATGACAGGAGCGGTCTGAGGGGGGTTTTATTCCTCTGATGTTGGGAAGGAGAGCATGGCGTTCATAAGCGAACGGCAGCTGACACGGCTGCATCTCAAGTCCTTGAAGTGGTGCGACTCCACAGCAGTGTTTCCGAGATAAATCACTAGGTTATAAATCACTGGACTGCTAGTCTTCGCTATCCAGGGAAATTGTTGCTGATCGCTTGGCCAGAGGAGCCCAACGTGTAAATTCAAGGGTCAACATTTTGGGCCGGACGTCCAGTCGATCAATCCAGTGCAGACGGGATGAATATGTGGAGCTCGGAATCAGTGCAGGGTGTGCTGAAAGCCCTGAAGCACGCCGCGGGGAAAGGACACCTCCAGCTGAGCCGCTGGCTGCAGCGGACCCCGGACTCATTGGACTGCGACAAGATCGACATCTTGATCTGTAACGTCTTTGACG
>NW_015607139.1:0-575 GCF_001515605.1 Sinocyclocheilus anshuiensis | reverse complement strand
GACCCCCTCTTTCTTCAGAGAGGGGTCAGTATGGGCGCTGTTCACGGTCGCCAAATGGTTACGACGGATGCCTCTCTGACAGGCTGGGGCGCGGTCTTCGAGGGCAGGCCAGCGTGCGAAGTTTGGCCAGAAGAGTTTCTCTCCTGGCACATAAACAGCCTGGAGCTGAGAGCCGTCTTTCTAGCACTGATTCACTTTTGTTCCCTCTCTCTCGAGGGATGTCATGTGATTGTCAGGACGGACAACATGCCGGTAGTATCTCATATGAACTGCCAAGGGGGTTCACGGTCCGCACCCTGGACAGGCATGCGCGCCATCTTCTCCTTTGGGCTCAAGGCAGATTCCTCTCCCTGAGAGCGGTTCACGTCCCGGGAGTCCTCTACCTCGCAGCCGATTTTCTGTCGAGACTGAAGCTCAAATCGGGGGAATGGATGCTGAACCGTCAAACGGTAGCCCAGATTTGGGACCTGTTCGGCAGGGCGGAGGTGGACCTCTTTGTGACGCAGGAGTCGTCCCAATGTCCACTTTGGTTCTCCCTGAGTTCCCCAGCACCTCTGGGCATAGATGCGTTCGCT
>NW_015607138.1:0-575 GCF_001515605.1 Sinocyclocheilus anshuiensis | reverse complement strand
ATGTGACACAAGCAAACCATTAACATTCTGTCTTCTAAGAAATCTGGAACTGGTTTAGCGTAACTAAAAGCAGTCAAACTGTTTGACGTAACACACACACACCTTTCTGTACTGAATAAAGGGGGACCAATTAAAGATGCATTTTCATTACAAACAACATGTTGCTTCTTTGCTCTGAATGGCTCTAATTGGAGCCTGAGTAAACTGTTGGCCATACAGTGAGGTTTCTTAAACAGACCCCATTTTAATGGCCCATTTGTCTTGCATCGACACTAGCATGTTTTTGGCGGGACTACACATGAGAGCAGAGATAGCATGCCGCTGACGCCAAGCACAATCCTGAGTATGTGAACAGACTTTTCTGGAGCTAATTGGAAGGAGACTGAGGCTAATCAAGCCCTGGGTTCATAGCCAAATATGACTGGCCTTTTGGGCCTTTGGCCCCAGTGTTGCACAAGCAGGGGACACAAAAGAATATTTATGAAGTCGGTGAAAAATATAAAAAGCCAAAGGACAAGGTTACACTGCAAAAAAAAAAAGGCTTATCTTACTTAGTATTTTTGTCTTGTTTCTAG
>NW_015607137.1:0-575 GCF_001515605.1 Sinocyclocheilus anshuiensis | reverse complement strand
GTATTTTTCAGTCAGAACTCATTTCACACAGCAGGATTCTGAATCGCCGACAGCTCCAGATATTTAGCACGCCAAATATTTCACGGGTGTCTGCGACGCATCGGTGATTCTCTCAGATCGCGTCTTTGATAATTCACCCTGCGTGACTGTCACTCGCGTGAACGAGCACAGATTTGCCTCCAATTTCGGGCATTTGACGGCGATTTCGCAAAACCTGTCGCCGAGTGAAAATCAGAGCTAAAATCATGCAACACGGCATAAACGAAACTGTGCGTCTGCGCCATTCACTAACACAGACACAGAACATGCAGGATTCATGTTTAAATAGTCTGTTTATGGCTTAATATTTACAGATACTAGTCCATGTTTAAGTTTAATCACCTACTTTTGATTAATTTATTTAAAGTTTGACAAATTCCGTGACATTCCGCGTTATACAGTACATTCTATTTTTATGACTGGATTTTGCGATTCCGTCCTTGTTTTCCGCATCGCAGAAATCAAAGAGCCCTACCTTTTGAGTGCGTGCATGTGTCTCTCTCTCTGTGTGTGTGTGTCTCTCTCTCTCTGTGTGT
>NW_015607136.1:0-575 GCF_001515605.1 Sinocyclocheilus anshuiensis | reverse complement strand
TATACTGTATGTGTGTGTATTTATATATACATAATACATATACACGGTACACATACATATATAAGTTATTTTGGATGCGATTAATCGTTTGACAGCACTAATAAAAAGCAACCATTCCAGAATGACCATTTTTGTTAACAATTCACTCAAAAGGATTACAAACTCGCTCAGCCAACTCGTGACCAAATTTCATTGTATCATCATTACTGAACAATAAACAATTACAAATGATTTTCATTCATATGACTATATGCATTTACAATATGTAAGCTAGTATCAAATATCAATGTTTTTTTGTTCATATACCATGTTTTCATGAAGTTTCAAAGCATTAATACACCTTCTCTGCCCTGATCTGCCTCTGGTTCTGACGGCTAGCAACACCTCTCAGTTCTTCGGTTCCTTCTATCACATAAATTCTTCCACAGACAGTTTATATCTGGGTCAGCCAGTGCTTAGTCTAACAGACACTATTCCCTAGATGTGCCTCGTTTCCTGTGTTTGTAGGGAGGAGAAACGTTTTGTCCGAAGAAGCCTACGAGCACATACACACAAAAACGCACATAAATGAAAAT
>NW_015607135.1:0-575 GCF_001515605.1 Sinocyclocheilus anshuiensis | reverse complement strand
CGCAAGCTACAGATTGGGCAGCCGGACAGTGTCTAAAATAATTCCCGAGGTGTGCCAGGCTATATGGAACTGTCTGCAGCCCGAGTATGTTGCTGTCCCATTGCAGGAACAGTGGGTGGACATCGCACAGGATTTCTTGCGAATTTGGAAATTTCCACATTCAAAAACGTTCAAATCAGGGCCCCTCCAAATGGTGGTAGTGACATATTTAATTATAAAGGCACTTTGATGTCACTTTGTAGGCAAAAACCCGGACGCAAGTTAGCATTTTAGCACTTCCAGATCCATCGTCCCAGAGTCGATGGGTTTTTTGAATGGGGGTTTTATTAAATCCCCTAAACCAAGGTTTGTGGTTCACACAAGCTCAAGATACTTTCACATTTTATTCTACGGCATAAAATGCACCAGTTACACCTCTCTCATGATTTTTTAAAACTGTTACGTTTTTTAAAACAGACGGTTGCTAACAAGGTGCTAAATGGGACTACAGGCTCTGTCTGAGACAATAAACGTCATCATGCCGAACAGTATATCAATTTACAGTATTTTCCAATTGTAGTATAATTTATAGTACA
>NW_015607134.1:0-575 GCF_001515605.1 Sinocyclocheilus anshuiensis | reverse complement strand
CTCACTGCACGCGTCTGCGGCGCGTTATGGCTCCACGGGAACCGGAGCTGTTCTATGCTTCATAGATGCCGCTCTTATGCTTGTGTTTATACCGGCTAGCCGCGGCACGTTTCTGAAGTGGCTCTCCACGCTGCTTGGCTAAAAGGTCTTTAAAAGTCAAAAATGTACCTTCAGAAAACCTGCAGAAACCCTGATTAATTATTGTGTGCTCAAGTTAATTAGTTTATTATGATAATCTAATAGGACGTCATCGGAAAAATGTGCAGCGTTTTTGTAATGTAAACATGTTTTTAATAATGAAAATTTCCCTAGCTTTTGAAAGCTATTGTAGCATTTAATACTGAGTAAATGAGCACTGGGTGCTAGTATGAGTAGTCTGCAGGGGATTGCTCTTGGTTCTCTATTGGTTTAGGAGTGCAGTAAGAGTTGTTTGGGCAGCAGAGGATGATCGTCCTGCTTTACTGGAGTCTCATCCTAACGTATGCCCTGGAGGAACTGTTTACAGCTCTCTCAACACATCTGTGATGCATTACCTACCGCAGCACACACTGGGCAAGGGTTAATGAGCTGAAAAG
>NW_015607133.1:0-575 GCF_001515605.1 Sinocyclocheilus anshuiensis | reverse complement strand
TATCCACAGAAACACATGAAAAATGAATTTTGGCACCAGTGTTTTTGTGGCGCGCAGGCGGTGTATGTGTAGATAAGACTCAGTGCTCAGTTTAACCAAGAGTTCACCCAAACATGGAAATTCTGTCTTTATTTACTCACCTGCATGTTATTCCAAATTTCTTTCTTCTATGGAATACAAAAGTAGAATTTTTGAAGAATATCCTTGTTGCTCTTCTCAGTGTACCGGGCCTCATTTATAAAACACACACACATATACAATCAGATTTGATTCCAGGCATTTCATCCTACATTTCATCATACATCAAAAGTGAGGAACAAATCGGGATTTATAAAGGCAATTACTTATGCATTCAGCGTGCACTGTAAAAAAAAAAAAATCTGTAAAATTTAAGGTAAAAAACTGGCAGCTGTTGTTGCCAGAATTTTACTATAAAAATATGGTAGCAACATATTAGGTTTTACGGATTTAACTTAAATTTACATTTAAAAACCATATTTAATTATACTGATATAATGTTCACATACCAGCCTATTGAAGTACTGAAATCTGTTTAGTACCTTTGTAATACACTG
>NW_015607132.1:0-575 GCF_001515605.1 Sinocyclocheilus anshuiensis | reverse complement strand
AGGGCTGGTTTTGCCAGGCCACACTTCTGGTCGAGCACTGGCCTGCTCTCTTCATTCCCAGTTTTTCGAAGTATCCTGGGACCTTCAACAGCCCCAAGGATGCCAGTATCAGACTCAGCTCATCTGAGATATCAGAATCTCTCTATATGATGAATAAAAGCATCCTGAATGCAAAAGACTTTGGTTAACCTCATCCTATATCAATACAAAGTGAAACAACATGCTTCCTGGCACATATAGAATTAGTCAGAGTTTTTAAAACAAGATAAAACTCGCATGACCTATATTGAAATAAGCTGAAGTAAGCGAGGACCAATCAACCCAGTGAACAGTTCTGGAGAAAATGAGCAAGAGCGTTCGCTAAATATGACATATATATGAGTAAGTAAGAAACGGGGTCACGCTCAACATGTGTCTCATGGTCATTTGTATCATTAGGGCAGAATATGTAAGAGGAGGGCAGTGACGCTGCATATGAAAGGCACGATTGATTTTCCTGCAGCCTCTGTCTGCTTCAGGTAACTAGGCTAACATGATGAACTAGTCTCTCCATTTTCCCACTAGCCCCCATTGCT
>NW_015607131.1:0-575 GCF_001515605.1 Sinocyclocheilus anshuiensis | reverse complement strand
TTCTCTAGGTTTTGAGCGCGTGAAGGCTAACGACCCGTGCGCGCTTCGTCGGTGATTTATGCGCGTGTGTAATTGAGTGTTAATAAAAGGTTGTCCGTAGCGCGTGTAATTGTGTGTTCAAGACTTTCTGTGTGCGAGCGTGGATGTAATTGGGTGTTATCGATGTTGCGCGCGCGTTTGTATGAGGCTGGACGCGCGCGTATACATGTTTTTTCTACAGGTTCTGTTCTCGTCTCTTACTCATGTTCCATATACTGTATCTTAAGGCGCTGTAATCGCCCTTTAACAGACCAGAGACGACGTACACTAGAGGGCATTCTATACGTAGTATCAACACGTGTATGGCTCAGTCGAAGAATCTTTGGCCAACTCATTATTTCTGACAGCAGCAAAAATATTTTAATTTAGATTATTTATTTTTTTATACTTTATCACATGTGCAAGACTCAATACCAGCACAGATGTGTGAATCGGCTGTAGTGCTCTGCTCTGTGCTGATATTCAAGAGGCCTTCTGTAGCATTATTGTGAAAGTGATACTGCTTTTATACAGCAGCTCTAAAAAGAAGCTGTTAA
>NW_015607130.1:0-575 GCF_001515605.1 Sinocyclocheilus anshuiensis | reverse complement strand
TGCAGTAGCTGAAGAAATTCAGATGCAATAGTTTCAATTCATGTCAGTTAACTCTCAAGCCATTAACCTTTTTGATAACAAATTGTGAATATACAACACAATAGAGGCTGCGTTTTTATTACTAAACAATAAAATCTCTCACATTTCCAGAGGCTAAAGATTACTCTTAAACTTCTCGGTTCATTATGTTTATTCACGGCAAAGCCAGGTAGACTTTAAACACAATCATTTACAACACACACGTATTCAGTGCAATTATAATTACATTAAAAGCAACAGATTGTTCATTAAATAACAAAAATAAAACAAACTCACTCAATAACCCTGTGTCTGAATGTAGTTTGTTCCAAATATGAACAAAGTCTTTAATGAGAATTCCTAGTCAATTAGATAAGGAATAATTAACTCACATAACATGCATTTATGCAAGTTTCATTCAGTTGTTTTTCACACTATGTACTGGCCTCGTCACATAATTATATACAATCACATTTACCTTAAAACTTAAGCTCCTAAAATAGAGCTTGATGAACATAAATTAGCATAAGTGAACGGACATGAACGCTGATTTGCAC
>NW_015607129.1:0-574 GCF_001515605.1 Sinocyclocheilus anshuiensis | reverse complement strand
TGTGGGAATGATAAAGTATCATCTGGTGGTGAACTGGATACTCGTTCAGGGAGCGCGCGGGAGTTGGCTGTCCCCTGCATATGTTGCGCTGGTGTGACCATAATGAGCGCCGCGCCTTTGCTCCTGGGCTTAATCTCTCTGCCCGGAGAGGAGCCCGCAGCGTAATTAACATTGCAGGCATTGCAGTCTGACGTGTTGAATAATTACCCGCTCCTCAATGACACGCTAGTTCCTGCGCAGGTGAAATCGTAACCTTATACCGAGCAGCTGCCGCTTCAGGGAGGCCGTCACGAACGACTTGACCTTAGAGAGATGCTACCAGTGGAGCCACTGCGGAAGACTGGAAAAATGAGGCACAAAAGACACAAGTGACTTGTTACTTTTCAAAGACAAAATAAAAACAAAAAAAGCATGATATTTAAATGTGTGGAACAAAAAGGTAAACTTTTAATATATGTGACCCTGGACCACAAAACCAGTCATAAGAGTCATCTTTTTAAAACTGAGATTTATACATCAAATAAGCTTATCATTGATGTATGGTTTGTTAGGATAGAACAATATTTGGCTGAGA
>NW_015607128.1:0-575 GCF_001515605.1 Sinocyclocheilus anshuiensis | reverse complement strand
CCTGCCTTTAATGGCATGTACAGCTACAATGATCTTTGGTCGGTCACTGTTTAAATGTGAGGTTCATGGCTAGAATGTGGACTGGGCTTTATTAGTCTGGCTATGCAAAACTAATGTAGCTGGAGGTATTGAAATTTGTTTGGAAGTGTAGGGGTCATGTCATGTGAGAGGGGTCACACTGAAGCAGACCTGTAATCAAGCACATTACCTGCCTAACTGCCCTCATAGACATACCAGAGAGTTGCACGCTGAACTTCACACCTACATAAACACACACTCATCTGCTTATGTATGTTCATACAATTTCATTTATATGGGGCAATGTTTTGAACTGTACCTGCACCGAAAAATATAGACTTTCGCTTCTCTGTAATAGAACAATGGAGCAATTTACTGGGTTTATGATATAATCTTCATTATGTTGGTAGCTGTGCAGCTGTAATTGTGGAATATTTCATCTGGTTAATTGGAGTGTGAGGAACACAAGCAGCCTGTGGATGGTGCATTGTAAGGGCCCATCTGAGCGGGGCTCTGCAGTGCTGGATGTTGGGGATTGTGTGGACACAGCCTGTGGG
>NW_015607127.1:0-575 GCF_001515605.1 Sinocyclocheilus anshuiensis | reverse complement strand
TTTTTAAATGACATGAGACTTTGTGACTTCCTGCACTTGCTGTACATCATAGTCATTTTATAATAAATCCAAAAGTAAGACGTGAGTAATTTCATGTCATTTTCATCTCATGACTTTTTATTTTTAGCCAATAAAAAGCTTATTGGCTGAAGGCACCAAAAGAACAGTTTTTTTTTTTTCCAACTTAACTTCTAATACTTCAGCAGCAGTGTACTAAAGAGAATACATTAATAAGCACAATGTCTTGGACATGGTTTTAGTGTGCTGACAACATGCTGAACGTTCAGTTTGCTAACAGTCTCCCAGTGCTGTCAGAAGAGTAAAACTCTCTCAGAAGTTGCATCTTTAAATTCATCCACTTTAAAGCACAGCTGCTACAGCAATGAAAGCACCAGTTTTGTAACAGATCCACTACCTTCAACAATAAATGTCAAGACACTAACTGTTAGACTTTAAAATGTCTGCTGTTAGTAATGTTCCTATTATTATGAATAATTTGAAGGTCTTCAAATGTTTATAATGGTTGTACATTAAAAATGACTTAGCCTATATATTTGTCACTGCAGTCATTTTTT
>NW_015607126.1:0-575 GCF_001515605.1 Sinocyclocheilus anshuiensis | reverse complement strand
AGACTAGTTGAGAGAGAAACTATATTTTAGACCTAATTTTGTCAATAAGAGTGAAATTATTGTAAACATACATGCAGCCAGTGCGATTTCAGTGCTTTTCAAAAGACCTAGCTATTTCGAAATTTCCATTAGAACAAGATCTGTTGTATTTGTTAGACTTCACTGTTCATTACACTTATCTAAGGCTTGAAAATAGAACTAGGCTATGTGTTGTTATTTTATTATGGCCCTGAGAAATAGCCGACTAACGGTAACACTGTCTTGTCAATGATTCACCAAAATAATTCACTAAAACTATGGGAGATTGTACTTAAATGGGGATTTATTAATACATTTCCACATTCTTTAGAGTTTTCAGTCATTTGTCTTGATTTATGTATTTAAATTCAAAAGCAACCAATTGGAATAGCCGGAAGGGGGGCCTACGTGCCTGAAGCGAGTTCTCTAGACCTGTCAATCTTGCCCGTGCTATCCAATCAACGAGAGCCGTACACCCGACTTCCTTTATTTGGGGAAAAGACGTGGACGATGTACGCAGCACAGGGTAAACACTCGTGTGTCCTCGAGCTCTGAGG
>NW_015607125.1:0-575 GCF_001515605.1 Sinocyclocheilus anshuiensis | reverse complement strand
TGCACTGTAGAAACACAGTATGATGCTGTTTGTTTACAAGAAATTCCTAACAGTGCCGTTAGATACAAGATAAGTCCCTCTGTGAAATTACTGTGAAAATAATGGTAGTATTAACCTGGAATATACTGTCATTTCATTCTGAAATCTTTAACAGTGTAGCTGCAGTTACTTATAATTAGTAGAATGTCTAAAGCTGACTATTGAAATAAAGTGTTACTTTAAAAAAAAAAAATTATAATATGACAAAATGTTTTGAGGTTTATTCTTAAAACAAGAAAATATATGTGCATATTTGGTATAAAAATGTATCTTAGATAACTGCTTCACAAGTACTTGTTTTAAAGATGTTTAGATATTTTATTGTAAAAGAAGTCATAAATACTGATTGAAAAAAATGTTATATACAGTAATTGTTATAAATAAATATTATATATATATAAAATGTTATATATTTAGATGTGGGGTGCCATTTAGTAGATTTTCTGAAGAGCTGATTGGATGCTGGCCGTGCTGTGATGCAGAAAGTTGGTCTGCTGCATCCTCCACAACACAACAGATCATCCTAACTTTTTTTT
>NW_015607124.1:0-575 GCF_001515605.1 Sinocyclocheilus anshuiensis | reverse complement strand
TATTATTATTGGCAACGGAGGCATTCTGTTCAACAAGTCCCTGGGATCGCAAATCGATCAGTATGATGTTGTTGTACGGTAAGTTATTATAAAAGTAATATATTTTATTGATTGTTGCTTGGAATTTTTTTTCTCTTCCAATTTTGGCATGTTAACACAAATCAGTTGTTGTTTTCAGAAGAGGAGCAAGTTATTACATTTGATGAATGATTACAAATACAAACAAACCGTTAATAATGTTCACAGCTGAATCCTGTACATTAATAGCAGAAAGTAATTGGAGACCGTTTGGATGTCATGTTGATTTGTCCTCGGGTTTAGACTGAACGAGGCTCCAGTTGCCGGGTTCGAGAAGGACGTTGGCTCGAAGACCACCATGCGTATCACGTACCCTGAAGGAGCCATCCAGAAACCTGAACGCTACGAGAAAACCTCGCTTTTCGTCTTATCTGCCTTTAAACCCGTGGACTTCAAATGGCTGCGTCTCATGGTGTTTAATGAAAAGCTGGTAAGGCGTCCAAAAGCATCTGGCCACTCATACCTCATAAACAGACACAACTGCTCTTTTTTTTTTT
>NW_015607123.1:0-570 GCF_001515605.1 Sinocyclocheilus anshuiensis | reverse complement strand
TTGTGTGCAGTTGTTATTGTGAGTGGGATATGTGTAAGCTGTCGCGCTCTCTCTCTCTCTCTTTCTCTCTCTCGCAGACAAAGAGCCACTTGTAGGAGCTCTGCCTTGAGAGTGGACAATCACATGACTACCACACTCTATACATACACCCAGCATCTCCACGCTGAGTGTGTGTGTGTCTGTTTAATGAGAGATAGGTGACTACATTTTCCACTCTATGTTACACACCAAAAATAAAACTGAACTTTCCAGTCTTTAAACTTTAAAATAAGGTATGCGTATTGTGTATATACGAGTTGCCGTTGTTGGTCCATTGTGGAGGTTAGACTTAATGCCAAGACATGTGATTACAGCCCCTTCTCAGAATGTAGTCGCTTGTGTGTTAAGAGGTGTCTGTGTCTATGTCTCTCTCTCTCTCTCTCTCTCCCCCTCTTGAATGAGACTGATTTGCATGGCTGCTGTATTCAGTATTTAATTGGTGCCATTTAGTCCTGGTCTAATCCCGTGTTCACTTGTTTAAAAAGCGAGGAGGCCTCTTATTGAGTGTGTGTGTGTGTGTGTGTGTGTGTG
>NW_015607122.1:0-574 GCF_001515605.1 Sinocyclocheilus anshuiensis | reverse complement strand
TTCAATGGCATGTTGCAGTAGATTATGTCCTTTTGGATGTAAAGTTGTAAAGAAAAGACAGTCCGTATCGACTTATCTCACATCCGAGGGTGAAAGAGTTCATTTCCATTGACTACGTGTCCAGGCTTCCATGGACGGGGCTGTTTGTGGGCACTGCTGTAAGTTGGGTGGTATTCCTGACAGATGGTGCAGATTCTTGGGTACAGATTTGGTCTCAAGTGTGTGAGTGGGTTGAAGATGCTCTGCAGGGTATGAGGGGAGTGATGAGGTTAAAAACTCTGCCTCTTTTTCTAGACTAATCTGTTTACCTCTCTCTGACTCCTAATCCCCGTGGGCCCATGTGGTGAACTATCCTCATCCTGTTAGTAGCCTTCTGGGCCAGCATCTGCTAGCCTTCTTGCTTCAGTCACAAGCCACTCGACTTGCCTACTTGTTCTGTTTCCAATCCGACCGATACCCGTCTCTCTCAGTCTGGCCCACTCGACACAAGTTTCTCAGCCCTCTGCCAGCTTTTGTGGCTGCCAAGCTGAAACGCTGTATTCTACTCCCCCTGTTTGGGACAGCAAGCTCTGCC
>NW_015607121.1:0-574 GCF_001515605.1 Sinocyclocheilus anshuiensis | reverse complement strand
GCATAATTGTGGCAGAGATCTAACCCCATACAGCTAGGGTTTTTAATCACACTTCCTGTGGGTGGAGACTCGTGCCATTTCCTCTGAGGCTAACATTCTCATCTCATTGTGAGCTCTGTGGTGTCAGAATAAACAGGATCCTTTCAGAGAATGCTTGCCCCAACGTAATCCCTGCCTCCCAGAATGGCCAATAAAGCTCTCTGAGTGAAAAGAGAGCCACCTAACCAGTAAGAGAAGGCATGAAATGGCTCATTAGGGAGCTGTTGCTAAGCTTCAATTAACGAAATCCCATCTTCTGCCATTAAAAGACAAAAAGCCGAACTGGTCTCCGATCAGCGGCTGCCGAGTCTTTGTTATTCCGGTCCCTGCCACCCCCACACACACAGAGAGAGATAAATCACATTTACAGACCAAGCCTGCTGCTATGTAATCAGTTATGACAAAACCAAATTCTTGTTTAGGTGTCTGATGATGTTTTGCGATGGATGAGATGAGGCAGATATATGACATGCTGCATGAGCCATCTGGGAGCTGTAAGAAATTATAGTCTGCCTCGACCCAGCTTCCACTCCAA
>NW_015607120.1:0-574 GCF_001515605.1 Sinocyclocheilus anshuiensis | reverse complement strand
GTGATTGCGGAGTTTACTCCAGATACGGATGTAGGCAAAAGAGATGATTGCCAGAGGCAACACATATTGCAGCAGCAGCGTGGAGATTCTGAAGAAAGAAAACAGCCATCATCGGCATAAGTGCAGCTGAAGAGTGTCATTATGTCATTGTTAAAGAAGCTTTCATAAAACATGTAATCTTGCTCCAAAATTAAACAAGCTATGACTCATTTTAGCTGTAATTTATCTGTTACAGAACAAACAAGATTTCAAAGACGAAAATAGATCGTAATAATAATCTTGAAGCTAAATCTAAATAATTCACAATAATCAACCTCTTTGAAAATGTTTCAGAAGTTTGTCAACATCTAGATGATATCTGTTTACATAAATATCAACATTTAATCTTCATAAATGTGTATATTTATCTATAAAATATACAGATCTTTGTGCTTTCGGTGCAATTGGAAGACAGTGACATTTGATAAATGAACACAGCATACATCTGTGGCTCCTTGAGGAGCCAGAGGAAACTGTAATAATGCAGTTAATTAAAATATGCATGTCTGGTACTCACGAGTATAGAGTGCTGTCT
>NW_015607119.1:0-574 GCF_001515605.1 Sinocyclocheilus anshuiensis | reverse complement strand
AGAGAGAGAAACACCACAGTGCATTTCTCAGAGATAAGGCTTTCCAAGCCAAATGTTACCTGTTAATCCAGGGCCGACCGACTCCAGCACTTGACTTTGACACTCAGCAGGAATTTGGTAATGGCTAATTTTCATCTTGGAATTAAAGAGCACAAAAGAGCAAAGCCGAGTGGGTGTTAGCGGGGTTAGCGGTTCTGCGGTAGATAGCTGTGTTTCCGTAACACATATGCCATAGTGTCTGTGTTCACCATGCCCATATGCACAACATATGCACCTTTAAGTCACTCTAAAGGAATTTGCCCACTACGGATCACAGCACACATTTCTCACTGTGGTCTCCATGTGTACGCATGCTGTAAGAGTAGAAATGCTTTCCTTTTCATTTTTTTTGTCTTTTTCTTGTTTTTCTGTTTTGTTTTGTACGTTAGTTACAGTGCTTGAAGGGCAGCAATATATTGATATTCCTCAAACATCTGGTTTAGGGGTTTTTTGTCTGGTAAGGGGTCGTTTGCACAGAACAAAGCTTTAAATCTATCTATCTGTCTGTCTGTCTGTCCGTCCGTCCGTCCGTCCG
>NW_015607118.1:0-574 GCF_001515605.1 Sinocyclocheilus anshuiensis | reverse complement strand
ATTTCATTTCAGTTAATGTTTATTTTATTTCAAGTATTTTTTTCAGTGGTTTTAGTTAACGATAATAACCCTGGTCTGCTATAAGTGACTACATAATATGAAACACATAATATGAAACTGTTATGTTTTTTTCATATTTTAGTTAAGCAGTATGGTTAAAATATTATCTTGTCTCAATGGAAGCAGAACATTTGAGTGTTGTTTCAAAGCTTCCAGCCGATGATATGCTGTCTGCTCTTGGGTTCCTCTCTTCCATCTGCTTCTTGTTTGCAGACTCTGCTCGTAGGATGAAGGTGGAGAGGAGTTCTCCGGTGCAAGGCTCGCTGGCGGAGCAGGTGGTCCTGCCCTGCCATTTCTCCATCATCCCACCTCCTACCGGCAGCACCAGCACCTCCACCACTGCAGCTGCGGCCATGGCCTCCAGCACCCACCCGGACCATCTCCGCATCAAGTGGACTAAACTCGTGGGCGATGAGGAAATCGTAGTGATAGTGACCCAGAATGGGTTCCTCAAGATTGGGCCGGAGTTTAAAGGCAGGGTATCAGTTCCCAGCCACCCCGAGGATGAGGGCGA
>NW_015607117.1:0-574 GCF_001515605.1 Sinocyclocheilus anshuiensis | reverse complement strand
GATTAATTATTCATATTTCCCCATGAGCTGATTCGCTACATCAGTGACGCCAAGGATAGAGGCAGCTTAGCCTCCAGACTGCCTCATGCACCTAAAATGAAATCCACACTGTAGCATCTCACTTGAGCTCTCAAACCTCCAGTAATACCACAAGAATCTGTGCTCACTGAAGCCAAATGTCCTTGCGCCATGAAAACAGACGCAACATCTGCAAGTACTGTTAATACAGTGAGGTTTTCATTCAACCTAGTAAGTGCACTAACCCCATATTCATCTTATCCATACCACAGATGTTTACTGGATTGACCTGCATGGGCTTTCACAAGATGAATAGCTTCCAGAGACCTTAGAAAGCATAAAAGATTCAGAGCGTTGACAACGGAATTGGCAAGCAACTTTACAAGGAGGCCTCATCTTATAGCCTTTGCTGACAGAATTACTGTGTGTGTGAGAGAGAAAGACGGAGAATGTGTGTGAAAATCGAAAAAGAAAGCTAGACAGAAAGATTAAGCGAAGCTGATCCTGCTTGATGCATCAGGGCAATTCAATATTCAAATCATGTTTGAAGATTGAA
>NW_015607116.1:0-574 GCF_001515605.1 Sinocyclocheilus anshuiensis | reverse complement strand
TTTAAAGTGTCTAATTAAAGATAAAAAATCTTAAGCCTGGTTATAGGTGATCATCAAAAATTTGAAAATTGTAAATGTTATAATATGTTATAAATCAAAATTGTATTTAAAAAAACTTAATTGTATGAAATAAATAAATGTATTTAAAAAATAATCAATTAAAATGCAATCGCTCATGATCACGTCCTTATGAAAGTTCTCTGTTGTTTGTATTCCTGCACAGGTGTTCCGGAAAAATCAGTCTGTTTAAACTCCACGCGGCACGCCTGCTGATCACATAGCCTAATATTGTTCAAACCGGAGCCCATGGACACCTTTTCCTTAAACATGTCCTACAGCATTGATTAGACCTACAGTTGTTAGAACAAGTAAAGCTTTGTGAGAGGGTATACAAACTTGGCTCTATGTCTTCAGTGACAGTGTGGAGAGGAGTTGAAATTCCTGCTGTAGCAGGTTGAGGTGGCTCTGCTAGCCCCTGGTGCTAGTTAGCCGTGTCAGAGGAGAGCAGCTAGTTTGAGTGCTCTTCATCCAATGCTGCCCCTGTCTCTCCAGAGACAGTGGGGGTTTGATGTTA
>NW_015607115.1:0-574 GCF_001515605.1 Sinocyclocheilus anshuiensis | reverse complement strand
AAAAATGGCTCAGGAGAATCCAAAGATGCACAACTCGGAGATCAGTAAGCGCCTCGGAGCAGAGTGGAAAGTCATGTCCGAGCCGGAAAAGCGACCCTTCATTGACGAGGCGAAAAGACTGCGTGCCATGCACATGAAGGAGCATCCGGATTACAAGTACCGACCCCGGAGGAAGAACAAGACGCTGCTCAAGAAGGACAAGTACTCTTTGGCGGGTGGCCTGCTCGCTGGACCAGGTGGCGGAGGCAGCTTGGGGCTGGCAATAGGTGCAGCGGGGGTCGGGCAGAGGTTAGACAGTCCGGTGGGTCACGGCGGCAACACCGCGGCGAGCTACGCGCACATGAACGGCTGGACCAACGGGGCGTACTCGGGGCAGGTAGCGGCCGCCGCGGCTGCAGCCGCAATGATGCAGGAGGCGCAGCTCGCCTACAGCCAGCACCCGGGCAGCGGAGCGCATCACCACCACGGACACCATCACCATCCGCATAATCCCCAGCCTATGCACCGCTACGAAATGACGGCTCTCCAGTACAGCCCCATCTCAAACTCTCAGAGCTACATGAGCGCCTCGCCG
>NW_015607114.1:0-574 GCF_001515605.1 Sinocyclocheilus anshuiensis | reverse complement strand
TATATTTTAGAATATAAACTTAAAGGAACATATTGATTGAATTTATAGTAACATTTTGTGTCAAAGAGAATCTTTTAACAAATAACTGGTATTGTACATTACTGCAGTGTAATTCCATGAAAGTTATGAATTCATACGTGAATTTTTCTTGGAAAATAATGGCATATTGTGACCTGGTTTTAGATGGTCTTGCCAAGAAGTTTGGTCTGACACCAGAGCAGTTTGGAGAAAACTTGCGAGACAGTTATCAGAGGCACGAAACTGAGCAGTTTCCTGCAGAGCCTTTGGAACTGGCCAAGGACTACGTGTGCAGGTAATGGATCAATGCAAACTTGAAATTGTTACTTATCAAAAACATTTCTGTAAGCAAGTCTTTAACCCACGGCTTATTGAATAAAAAGGTAGCATTTTGCATGTTTATTCCTAAATCAAATGTTTTCATAGTCAATTTAACACCCCGGAGGCTGTTCTGGAAGGTGCTCGCTACATGGTGGCCATGCAGATTGCCCGTGAACCTCTGGTCAGGCATGTGCTCAGACAGACCTTCCAGGAGAGGGCCAAGATTAACATCAAG
>NW_015607113.1:0-574 GCF_001515605.1 Sinocyclocheilus anshuiensis | reverse complement strand
GCTATACTCTGATTAAAAAGTGTTCCTTTCATTTTTTTGAGCAGTATATGTATTGAAATATTTGAACTTTTTCAGCAAGACTATATACAAACTGCCCGACCGGATGTGATGTATTTCAATCAAAACTATGAGTGTAAAATGAGAATTTCCAATGTTGAATTTTAAACACTATTTAAACTATTATGACTATTATGTCTATAACTATTATGAATATGACTATTCGCAGTCACATGGAACTTTCAGATTGGCTGTAAAGAAGCCGTGGCTCTCTGCTTATTTACCATGGTAAAATTAATGAATAGATCCATTCCACACACAAAACAATGACCAACTATACAGTATGTAAGAAAAATTTCGTTTTCATCACATATCAATTGTAAGATTTAAAACATAATTATTCATTACCACCCATTTAACAGAAATAGTGTTTAAAAGGGGACATCGGATGCCCATTTTCCACAAATTTATATGATGATTTTATATATTGGGGCTTTTATGCCTTTTTTATTAGATAGGACAGTTGAGAGCAGACAGGAAAGTATTGGGTGGAGAGAGGGGGGCGGGATCGGCAAAG
>NW_015607112.1:0-574 GCF_001515605.1 Sinocyclocheilus anshuiensis | reverse complement strand
TTTTTTTTAATGTTTTTTTTATTTATTTCAGTTTCATTTTAGTTTAGTTTTACACATTTTAATTCTTCAACTTAAACTAAATGAAAATCAGAAATGTTCCTGTGGCTACTAAATGAAATAAAATAGGTTTACTTTTTATTTTATTTGTCAAATAATGTTTATTTTAATTTTAGTGTAAGTTTTAGTAATTTTGTTGTGTGTTTTTGATTATTTTAATGTCTTTTTTTAAGTTTTATTTCAGTTAGTTTCATTTCCAGTTGTAGTCAGTTTTGTTCTTCAACTTAAATTTATTTTATTTCAATTAGTTGCCACAGCAACATTTCTGATTTTCATTTAAAGTTGTATCACGTTGTTAAATAGTCCTAATTACAATCATAAATCAAACACAGGCTCATTACAGATTTTCACTCAGTGACGGAGGTCTTGTGATAGTGTGTTTCTATTAATAGCATCACCCAGCAGGATCTAATGCATGTGTGTGTGTCTCTGCAGGTAAGCCGGATCTGTGTGGGGTGGAGCTCCGTATCGAGGAGCTCTGGCATCATTACCGTGTTGAACATGCCATGGCCGAGGG
>NW_015607111.1:0-574 GCF_001515605.1 Sinocyclocheilus anshuiensis | reverse complement strand
GGTGTTCGGTGTTCGGTGTTCGGTGTTGGTTGTTCTTCAAATTAACAGATTTCTATGTGTTAATTAACATTAAATGACCAACAAGTAAGATCTAGATCAGCAGATTATCTTGTTTAATTTGATTTATAATCTTCCCACTAGCTTGATTTCTACATGTTTAGGAAAACTATCATGGTTGGATATGTTGGTTGGGAGAAAGATGGAGGAGCAAAGAGTATCTTAAACCAAGAGAGCCTGTGTATGTTGTGTTGTCTTGTGCCAAAACCCTAAATACATTTTACTCTACACCTGCAGTGCCAAAATAAAAGGAACCTGATTATGTTTATGGCAGAGGTGTTATATATGTAGGCCTACTGATGTCTGCCACAGAAAGGTTTTGAGGACTGTCAGTTTAGGTGTCTTGCCCTGTCATTCATTCAGAGCAAACATTCAACAATATGTGAAACTATTGCAATTAATTTGCTGTGAAATCATCACTGATTATTCTTAAGTAAACATCAGAATAACATTTATATTATTACACTCTAATAAATGCTGGGTTAAATACAACCCAGTGCTAGGTAAAATAGGGACA
>NW_015607110.1:0-573 GCF_001515605.1 Sinocyclocheilus anshuiensis | reverse complement strand
ATCAAACAGATGAAACTTTATTAACGCGCCCGAAACTAATAAATAAAGAGAACAGTAGAAGTGAAATATGGCATTACTTTGCATACAAAACAGATGATAAAGGTGAATGAACTGACCACAGGAGGAGGTAACACATCAAATATAGTTAAGCATTTGTGTCGCTTGCTCATCCTGATCTTTTCCGAGAATTAAGAGATCGACAGGTTAGTGCATCATTCATAAATTCAGACTTAGTTTTTTTTTTTTACTTTTATTCACAACTGATCAACGCACACACATAAGATGTGATGCAGTAAACACGAAAGCTCAAACATGTGACGCTAGAACCAGTGACCAGTGAATTTTGGTCACATAATGTTTGCTCTTGCATTTCAAACAATCCAATATTAATTTAATTTGAATGAAACGAGTTGATTCAAATGAACAGTTTTGCTATATTTATGTTGGTATCAATAATATATGAAGGGCATGTTTCTGCCACATTGCCGACCGCTAACATGTCATGAAGCAGCCGAGAGGGAGAGAGAGAATTATATTTAAAGGGGTCATATGATGCGATTTCAATTTTTCCTT
>NW_015607109.1:0-574 GCF_001515605.1 Sinocyclocheilus anshuiensis | reverse complement strand
TCACGGACACTACGTCCATGTTTTTATACAGTCTATGGTTTATATAAGTCATTAACAACTAGTTGTTGACTTCGGTTCCGTACACGCTGCGTAAAAGTGTAAATGTGGTTTCTGTAAATGCGGTTATTATAGCCTACCTGAATTTTTCGGGAGTTGTAGAATGCGGTTGTCACTCCCGTAAATGACTGAAGTGTGTGTGTGTATAGAACAGGATTAAGCACTAAAACGTGATTGACAACCGAATTTAGTTGCAGTGTGTACGTGGCCTTAGAAAACACAAACAATTGCAAAATCCTAATAACCACCACCAAATCTTCACAGACACTTAAGATTACGCTCAAAGTTGCTAAACTTCACATGGAGGTTTTACCCTTACCCGCATTTGGCAGCTCCAGGGGAAATGGTTCAATGAAAAACATGCCCCCCTCAGAGTGCCCATGTTCCTTTGTGAGTGTCAGCATTAGAGGCCTGCCAGGAAAAGTGTTGGAAAGGTAAAGGTTTGTCAGAGGTCTGTGTTTATTAAAACACGCACATAGCTTTTCTTGGACAAGAGTGGTTAAACTGTTTCCGCTCT
>NW_015607108.1:0-574 GCF_001515605.1 Sinocyclocheilus anshuiensis | reverse complement strand
AAAAAATTCCAAAAGAGAGAAGTTTCCTGAAGCTAGACCTACAATGCAATGGACACCATGGAGCTCTGCTGCTCCCCATCTAGCAGAGCAGATTAAAGATCGAGGGAAGCAGAGCATTTTTTAAATCATCTGGGTCCTCCTAATCAAAACAGTGTGTTTTTCTTCTTTTCTTTCTTACTTTACAGTCATTCACTTACATAATTGTGTTTATAAAATCCTTCATGTATGTGTTTCACACTGTTTTTAAGAGGAGTGAAGAGCCTTCACCAGGACTAATTTTGACAAGTTTCCTGATTCCTACTGTGGAATAATCAGGTTGATTTATTCATTTTCACACTTCTCCACTGGGTATTTTTTATCTTCCTTTTAAAATAAAATTCTAATGACATATTTGAAGCTTGCAAAACAGTGGTAGGGTCAAGAGTACAAAGAACAGGAGTCGGTAAAATCAGTTTGTCTAGTTCTTTGAAGATACACAGTTTTTAATATATCACATCAGTAGTTAAATTAGGGTGACCAGACACCTCTGGTTTCCAGGGAGGTGTTTTTTTTTTTTTTCTTTTTTTTGGTGGCT
>NW_015607107.1:0-574 GCF_001515605.1 Sinocyclocheilus anshuiensis | reverse complement strand
TATATAAATGCATCATTCATTCATTCATTCATTCATTCATTCATGCTAGTGCACCTGTCGTCACTTTCACTTGCACGAAAGAAGATAAAACTGATTCACAATTACTTCTGCTTCCTATCCCTGTTTAGTTGCCTGGTGTTATACTGTGATCATTAGGTGTTTCCTTAAATTTTTTGAGCCATGCATATTTACACACACACACACACACAAACACACAGCAATGAAACATGCCCTTTCTTTTCTCATGTCTGCTTCAGGCTCTAAACAGGGGCATCGCTTCCGTGAAAGAGGACAGGATTGAGATGTTGGCCAGCTATGGTCTGGCATACTCACTTATGAAGTTCTTTACTGGACCCATGAGTGACTTCAAAAATGTGGGACTCGTGTTTGTCAACAGTAAGAAGGATAGAACCAAGGCAGTCCTCTGTATGGTTGTGGCTGGGGTCATTGCCGTCATCCTCCACATCCTAATAGGTGTGTCAGTCTTGTGAATACAATTTCTAGTTTACTAGGGTTCTTCAATGGATATCCTTTATTAAAAACTGTCACATTTCCCCAGCTTACACAGATCTGG
>NW_015607106.1:0-574 GCF_001515605.1 Sinocyclocheilus anshuiensis | reverse complement strand
GACCTTCACTAGCTTCAATAATGCGAAACAAACAGTTGGTCAGACTGGATTTGCCTGCACCAGTTCGACCAACAATGCCAATCTGAGTAAAATTGGGGGTGGGGGGAGAAACACAAACAAATTTGTTCAAGTGGCTTTTTCAATATTTCAAAAAAATATACTAAGAATCTGGTATGTCTCCTCACCTTCTCAGTGCTTGCAATGTCACATGTGATTCCATGGAGAATGAGCTCCAGTTCAGGCCGGTATCGAACTTTATAGTTATCAAAACGAATATTCCCAGCAGTGGGCCAGTCATCTGGAGGACGATTACTGGTGATCCATGGAGCCTGGTGACAAATATTGTCATTTAAATTACAGAATTAAGAAAATAAACAAAAGTTTTTTTCCAATTGCATTTATCACTGGGAAATCACCGGATTTCACATGGATCTGTTCAAATATGGTAAAACTGGTGAAGTATATTTACACTTGCCTGGAAATTCCTGTTCCTGGAGGGCCACTGTCCTACAGAGTTTAGCTCCAACTTTAATTAAACACACCTGAACCAGCTAATCAAGGTCTTCAGACTCAC
>NW_015607105.1:0-574 GCF_001515605.1 Sinocyclocheilus anshuiensis | reverse complement strand
TCCAGGTGGCTCATGGTCATTGCATTGTGTAAAATACCCCTCATCTCTTCAGCAATTCTCTTCCAGTTTCTGACCGGTCAGCATCACTTCAGACCTGTTAAAAATATCTGTTTATGTAAAGCACATATATTCTAACAAATGGAGTTTAGACTTGCTAGTGTTTGGCATCATCCCAATCCTAAAAAAGAAAATTTGCAGGCTTGAAGCAGTGCTCATGAGAGTTTGTGAGGTCTGAATTTTCCGGTCAGCAGTCATGGACCCACAATGCTCCGATTACTGATTAAGTCAGTTAGTCATCTTGGCTTGCTAGCCGTTATTCACATTACATTATTTTACAAATCAGCTGTCAGAGCTGTGGTCACTAAGACTTTTATGGCATTCAAAAGTAAATTTGGATGCTTTTTTAAAAAACCTAATTCATTAAACCATGCAGATTTGAATCATTTTACAGATGTTTCTTTACACATGTTTATGCAACACCACATTCCCATCATGCTTTTTTACTTGAATATCAGCTGATATTTAGATCAACAACATGATTTATAGTATGATTATTTATTATTTAAGAAGAAAT
>NW_015607104.1:0-574 GCF_001515605.1 Sinocyclocheilus anshuiensis | reverse complement strand
ACTGTTTTTACTGTATTTTTTATCAAATAAAAGCAGCCTTGGTGAGTAGAAGACTTCTTTCTAAAACATTAAGTCCAACCCCAAACCTTTGAATGGTAGTGTGGATTTCATCAGAGTTTTGTTTTCTGCAGAGTCATCTGGAGAAGAAAAAGAGAAAGATTATCAAGCAGAAAGAGAAAGATCTTCAGGAGCTGAGAAAGGCTGTGGCGTCTCATAAGGTGAGTTTGGGGAAGAAGAAAAGTTTGAGACTTTGCCCCAGTGCTGGAGCTCTTTCAGTCCCACTGAAGCCACTGTGTGATTGTGATGTTTGTCCTATAACAGCGCTCTGCACAGACAGCAGTGAAGAACAGTGAGAGGATCTTCACTGAACTCATCCGCTCCATTAAGAAACGTCACTCTGAGGTGAAGCAGCTGATCAGAGATCAGGAAAGAGCTGTAATGAATCGAGCTGAAGAGCACCTGGAGAGACTGAAGAAGGAGATCACTGAGCTTTCAAACACACCGGATGATGTTCATCTTCTCCAGGTAACAGAGATCTTCTCAAACACTGAGGACTTTAACAAGCTTTTGTGAT
>NW_015607103.1:0-574 GCF_001515605.1 Sinocyclocheilus anshuiensis | reverse complement strand
AATCCTGGCTTAATCTAAGCCCTGTCTGTGAAACCAGGCCTTAGTGTTCTTTAGTCACTTTAAAATAGTCTGTATTTACTGTCAGGGGCATATGTAGGCATGGGGACAGGGGCACGGGGTGCCTGCTCCAGACAAATAAATAAATAAACAATAAATAAATAAGCAATCGTTTTTTTACCTTAATAAGCATGGCACGCTCACTCAGACGTATAGGTCAGAGATGCAAACAAGGGGTAAAAAAGGGTAGAACATTGCGCAGATCGCATGCTCCACATGGAATTTCTTTTAAATATATTTGCTTTATATGCTCATTTGTAGTTACTTTAAGGTATTTTTTTAAATATTTTTTATTACCTTATATGTCCAAAACTGTCATTTTTCACACACAAACACAAAAAAATTTACATCTTGTTGCAACATTTTACAAAAGTCAAGATTCAATATATTTGGTCAAAATCCCATGCTATAAAAGATGAAGTGCTATGCAGGCTATTTAAGTCAATATTGGCTGATTAGACGGCAATGCTGCCCTAAAATGCAAAATGTTTGCCCTCTCTCTCTTCACCGTTCCCAC
>NW_015607102.1:0-574 GCF_001515605.1 Sinocyclocheilus anshuiensis | reverse complement strand
GTTCTATGGGCTGGCATAGACTTGAGCAGAAGAAAACTAACAGATGCAATAGGTGCCTCATAATTGGCCCCTAATTATGAAATTACATATCATGTACATAAGTCCTACTTAGGTGGGTCCAAAAGCACTCTAAAGTTCAGCTAATAACATTTCAATACACATTTTTAACTGTAATACAGTATAATTAAATTGTAATTAATATGCAATAAAGCATCTGATAAATATTGTTTTGTTTAAGTATATTAGGATATTATTTCTATAGTAAGTGCTCTTTTTGAAAGCTTGCTATAAGTGCACTTCTTTCTTGCAAGAGAAAGTTCACTTGAACAAATCAAAGTCACTGCTTTGTGCCAAAAGGAACATTTTAATGAACATTAGTGAAGACACAACAGACAAAACAGTGAATGAATCTCATTCTAAATATGTTTTATTCATTTCACTTTATTTAGTGTTATTCATGAACTTATGTCTTTTCATTTGTTTTTGAAGGGTGACTGTAATGAATGGATATGATATATTGATATGAGAACATTATTTTATTATTTTACTGTAGATAACTTAAAGCTTCAGAAAC
>NW_015607101.1:0-574 GCF_001515605.1 Sinocyclocheilus anshuiensis | reverse complement strand
GAAATGGTGAGAGTTGCCAGCTGGCCACTGCGTGTTTCAAAATGAAGTGTGGCACTGTGTTCATTTACACGCGAGCAGCCCATGATCCAGTGATTTAGTGTCTCTGAGATGCCCCACATGAATTCCATTTCTGCAAGTGCTGGGTAACTTATAATGTGCATTTGAAAATGCAGCACGTGCCAACCGTATTCCCAAATTTGTTTTTTCTTTTAACATGCCTAATGCATAATAATACTGTGGGATACTGCAAAGACATAGCAGCATGGTTTTGTATGCATTGGAAATTACTCCTAACTTACATTGATTGGCAGTCCTGTTTTAGTTACAATGCCACTACATTCAGAAACGTTCAAAGTTGACAGTAACAGAATCTTGACTTGAGTTGTCTTTCTTTTTGCCCAGCTGAATCTGGTGGTGGTGCTGCTGAAAAGAAGCCAAAAGTTGAGATGTCCGAGGAAGAGCTGAAAAACCATGTGGCAAAGTGCACCTTGGGCAAACTGACAGTGCCTGTGCTAAAAGATGCATGCAAGCAGTTTGGAATACGTACAACAGGAACCAAGAAACAGGAGCTTAT
>NW_015607100.1:0-574 GCF_001515605.1 Sinocyclocheilus anshuiensis | reverse complement strand
TGGCTGGAAAAGTAAACAGTCAAGTTGCAGAACAGCTATTTTCCAGAATGAAGAAAAATAATTACTTTTTAAACATGGCTTTACCGTCAACACATCTGTTCCTTATGAGGAATATTATACACCATCATAACATGTTCAGAAATGAACAACGGCTAGGCAACATAAAAAGGGCTTTTGGACATGATGTCACAATGAACAGGCACAGCCAGGCAGTGTTGGGTAATTTTTATTTTTTTATTCAATACTGTTTTAAATGCAGCACATTTATGGCTCCATTTTGAAATAATTATTATATATTTTTAGTAAATACAGTATCCCCAGAGAAGGTTTCCACTGTTCCAATGGGCATTGATGTACCAACTGGTGAGTAATGAGGGACTTATTCTGCTCTTCTCTTGTCAAGTTCTTAATTTTGTTTTTCTGTATGACAGAAGGCTTATGGAATATCAGTGCTAAGAACTTCTTTCATTTGATAGTTTAGCTTTTTTGAACATGGACTGACATGTATGAATAGGAACACTTATAGTCATTTTCTTTAGTTTCAGCAGAGCCAGTGCCCAAGACAGCATCCCTT
>NW_015607099.1:0-574 GCF_001515605.1 Sinocyclocheilus anshuiensis | reverse complement strand
TGAGCCACTAAGCTGCTAGTTTTGGAGCTAACAGCTTTGTGTGCAATTAAAATAACCGATATTTTAAGATATTATCTGTTGTCCACATTTTAGGACACCACTTGTGTAATAGAAAAATACAGTACTTGATATAATGGCTGGTTTAGTTATCGTTTCTGTTATCAGGCTCAGTGTATGCTGTATATGAACACTGTCTATGTAGCGAGTCTAAATATTGTCAGTAACACAGTAACTAGATGGGCTGTTTGAACTGTTGTATTGTCTGCTCAGAGTCTGGGCTGTCCTCTGGTGGATGGGCTGTACCTGCGGGAGCCCGACAGTGTGCAGGAGCTCCTCTGCTCTCCTTCATTACACAGGACAGATATACTCAAATGGATTTGCGCCAGGTCTGATGCATGATAGACTTCTAAACATGATTAGAATGATGCCAAATGTGTAGTTTGCAAATCTGTATACTAAAATGCCTTGCTCTGTTTGTGTTTACAAAGCATTTGTCCATCCCTAAAGGAGAAGTTTTCCACAATTAAATCAACTCAGAATGAGGATTTAGTTCAAGGTAATCCTTTGTATGGGT
>NW_015607098.1:0-574 GCF_001515605.1 Sinocyclocheilus anshuiensis | reverse complement strand
GTCCTTTCCTTTCCTTTGTTTAGCCCTACACCGTTATAGAGCCACAACTGAATGGCAAACAAGCTTTTCCTTCAGCTGTGAGGTGTAGATGCAACGTCAAGCCAGTGAGAATCAAAAGCACAAATCTGAGTTTAGTGTAATCAGAAACATGGTACATTTAGGTGCTTATAATAGGCACTTTTACATGGCCCTGATCACAGATAAAGGGTGTGTTAGAGTTCACTTTGATTGATTGTGCGATGCACATGCCACTTTAGACCATTTAGAGGCTTTTGATGTTCACACAGTGAGTCTGATTCAGGGCAATAGAGCATCTAGAGAAGATTAGATTAATGGTAATTTAACCAAGACCCATTTAACATCTTATCAGATCATTTATAGCGGCTTGGCTTCTAAAGCGTAAACTAAACAGCTCTGTGTATTACCTAATTGCTTTTATTCTGTAAATTCAGCTTTTATTCTTTCGAAAAATATATAAATATTTTTCAAAATATGTATAAATATATGTAAATATTAAAAAATGTCAAAATAGATCAAAATAAAATATATATTTTTTTCAAAATAAAAATTATGT
>NW_015607097.1:0-573 GCF_001515605.1 Sinocyclocheilus anshuiensis | reverse complement strand
GTGTGTGCGTGTGTGTGTGTACCTCTGTCATTCAGGCTGAAGCTGGAGTCCAGGTCTGAAAGTTGAGCTCCCGTCACATCCAGTAGCAGCTTACTGGAAACTCCCATACACAGAGACTCCTTCAGACACAACTCTACACACACACACACACACACACACTTCATTTAGTTACACTGGCCCAATAATATCTGGACAATTAAGTCACATTTCAAATGTTCATCCTCATGTCTGAAGTCTCTGTGTGTTTAGATCAGCTGGTGTTTTGGTGTTTTTTTAGTGAATGTATGAAGTCAGTTCTGCTCAAGTTCAAACAGGTCTAGAATATAATAAGCACGAACAAACAAAATGCTGACAATCTTCATATTCAACACAACATTATTAGACCAAGCAGATGTCTTTTTGTGAACATATGTGCTTGAAAAGAGTACTGGGCAATTTTTCTTTACAATAGAAGACTTGTCATGTTATGTGTTTTGAGTATAGGAACACCACTAAACATGATGCTTAATTAACAAAACAGAATAAAATGGGTAGTAATGGGTTTCATTTAAAAGTCTAATTTGCATAAAGAAA
>NW_015607096.1:0-574 GCF_001515605.1 Sinocyclocheilus anshuiensis | reverse complement strand
CAGCTTTAACTGAGGGTGCTTTTGATTTCGTTTGAGGGTGCTTAGAACCGGGCCTGCTTTCTGTATTAATAATTTTAAAAAATATATACTGAAAAAATGTATCATGGTTGCCACAAAAAAAAAAATATTTAGCAGAATTTTTTTTTCACCATATATAATAATAAGAACCATTATTAATAATTGAGCATCAATAATAATTTGTAATAACTGAGCACCAAATTAGAAAATCTGAATGATTTCTGAAGGATCATGTGGCACTGCAGACTAGAGTATTGACTGAAAAAAAAATCAGCTTTGCAACACATGAATTAATTGAATTTTGAACTATATTTAAATGAAAAGCAGCTATTTTAATTTGTAATCATATTTCATAATATTGCTGTTTTTACTGTATTTTTGGTAATAAATGCAACCTTGGTGAGACTTTTTTCAAAAACATTAAAAAATCTTTCTGACCCCAAATGTTTAATTTATAGTAAAATATAAGTAATTGATTAAATAATCACCACATATATGATTATTTTCAGAAAAATGTGTACAGTCGATAACAATATATTTTAAGATTTTTACATTT
>NW_015607095.1:0-574 GCF_001515605.1 Sinocyclocheilus anshuiensis | reverse complement strand
GACAAAATATGATTTAGTATCGACAGAAAAAACAGAACGTGATCTAGTTTTTGCCCGTGCCAGGTTTTACGAACATGGTGAGAAGGCAAGTTGCCTTCTCGCACAACAGTTAAAAAGTAAATCAACTAAGTAAATTTGATAAACCTCTACAACTTCAAGAGATCGAGGATTAAATTAAAGCCATGCAAAGTGGTAAAACCCCGGGACCGGATAGTTTTCCCGTCAAGTTCTATAAAAAATTCTCCTCAAAACTGTCCTCTACTTCTTGGTATGTTCAATCATTCTTTCGAACAATCGATACTACCATTGAGTCTGACACAGGCCCACATCACAGTTCTTTTGAAGTCAGATAAGGATGCTCTTGATTGTAGTTCTTATAGACCAGATGTCCTCATCTCTGGCCCTCGAGGTCCACTTTCCTGCAGAGTTTAGGTCCAACCCTACTCAACCACACCTGAACAAGCTAATCAAGGTCTTCAGGATCACTAGAAGGTTACAAGCAGGTGAGCTTGATCAAGGTTGGAGCTAGACTCTGCAGGAAAGTGGACCTCAAGGGCCAGAGTTGAGAACCCCT
>NW_015607094.1:0-574 GCF_001515605.1 Sinocyclocheilus anshuiensis | reverse complement strand
TTTTTTTTTTTTTTTGATTATTGATTTTCTTTTTCTGTGTTTTACCCATATTTTGAATTATTGTGTCGCGTTTAAAGGTTAAAGGAAATGTCTGTAAACTTAACGAATGATTTCCTGGCAGAAAAAGTACCAATACCTTTTACATTATTCCACAGATTTTTGCTTACAGTGCACAATGTGACGTTATATCATGAAATTATGACTTTATTTCTTATTTTAAATTTGATCTTAATTGAATCTTCATCAAAAAACAGGGGAGGTTTTCCATTGAATAGGAAAACCTGCTCGAAAATTCCATTTGGTGACACCAGCAGTGCCAAAAAATAGTTTTGTCTTGATGTGTGCAGTCACCCATCATTGACAACAGTACAGCAGCTGTACCTCATGCAGTTAACCTCCGTGACCGTGAGGGTACAGATGGCACTGCCTGTTGACAGTTGCGCATCAATATTCTCGCCTAGTTTTGATTAACTCCTCTTTTCCTGTCTACATGCGTTCAGAAATATCAACAAATGTCAAGGAAATGTCAAGGGCTGGTTTTGCCAGGCCACACTTCTGGTCGAGCACTGGCCTG
>NW_015607093.1:0-574 GCF_001515605.1 Sinocyclocheilus anshuiensis | reverse complement strand
ATTATCAAGAGATACTTGTTCAGAGAGCTGACTCTGGAGTTTTGTGGAAGTGCTTGGCTGCATCCCAATTAGCATGCTATCCATTCTATATAGCAGAAGAAATTAAGATTAGTGAGATCATAGTGCATTGAAAGAAGTATGTCAAACATCCCCAAGGGATTTTCAGTCTCCCCTATAAAATATACTACTAAAGTATGATAATGCATCATACTTGATACACAAATTTCTAAGGACTATAAATGATCAACATGATCAAATTTTTTTATATACAATTTTCTGTTGTATATAATCTACAATCAGTCATAATTCTTCTGTTTTACTGATAGTTCATACATATTTAGCAAGTAGCCTTTCCGTAGCCTTTATAGGGCTTTTCATTTTTTTCCTGTTAAATGTAATACATTTTATATTGTTAGCAATATTTTAATATGAACATTTACTGTACTAAAACAACTTAGGTTTACTTAATTAAACCCATACCTTTTTTGTTTAAGTCCTGTAAAAATGTCAACATCAAAGATGATACATCAGGCTTTTGAGGAACGTCTCTCAATCAGCATTGTGTATAGAATTT
>NW_015607092.1:0-573 GCF_001515605.1 Sinocyclocheilus anshuiensis | reverse complement strand
TCCCTGTTTTAAATCAGATAGCATCTCTGGAATTGTTTGTCCGGCACTAAACAAGAGAAGAATAGTGACAGTTTGCTTAACACTGGACTGTCAGCAACTCTGCGGGATGTTATTTACATTGGGCACAGACACAGAATGCTCCATCTCTATTTTAGGACACGTACTGAGAAAAATTTATAGATCGTTATACACTACCGCTCAAAAGTTTGGGGTCAGTTTGAAAGAAATTAAACATTTTATTCAGTAAGGATGCATTAGATTACTCAAAAGTGACAGAAAATATGAAAAGATGTTTACATTGTTACAAAAAAACCTGTTCAAAAACTAAATCCTGGAAAAAAAGTATCAGTTTCCACAAAAATATTAAGCAGCACTGACTGCTGTTATATAAATTATGTGACACTGAATACTAGAGTAATGGTTGCTGAAAATTCAGCTTTGCCATCACTGGAATCAACTACATTTTCAAATAAAATAAAATATAAAACAATTCTTTTCAATTGTAATAATATTTCACAATATTCATCTGTTTACTGTATTTTTGATCAAATAAATGCAGCCTTGTTGAGCATA
>NW_015607091.1:0-573 GCF_001515605.1 Sinocyclocheilus anshuiensis | reverse complement strand
AGTAAGGAAGACGTTTTTCCAGCGTATTTCTCATCTACAGCTACAGCACTTCGCCACAGTCACGTCCTCCAGCATCTCTACACTTTCCAGAGCCTTCTCACATCTTCAGATCCCTCGCCTAAAATCTGCTGCAACTCATGACTACAAGCTTTAGCTTTAGAGATTTGGGGTTTATTCAAATACATAAGACAGACGGAAGGGGGGACAAGAGGCCAGAGCGAGAGCCTCTTCACGTCACACTTTCACAAAATCCTTTCCAACTCTCTCAAAGCCTTTCTATATATAATTACACTGCATTTTCCATTCAGCCGAGTCCTGCTTTTGACTCCAACAGCCGGCCAGTTCACCTGCTTCTCCCAGAATGCTCTCGGATACCTTGTCTTTATTCAACATTTAAAAAAAGTATCCTATTTTTTGTGGGAAGTACACTCAAAGGAACAATTTTTTTTAATGCTGAAGTGTGTTAAACTTCTCCTGCATCCTATTCTTCATGCAATCCTGAAAGGTTTGTTTGAGCTGCGTCCTCTACTGTACACACGAGAATTTACACTTCCTTCAGCCTGACGCTTATTC
>NW_015607090.1:0-573 GCF_001515605.1 Sinocyclocheilus anshuiensis | reverse complement strand
TTGGCTGTTCACAATGCTGTTCCTCAAATCTGCAAAATACTACAAACACAATGCAAATCAGCATGTTAGAATGATTTCTGAAGGATCACGCGACACTCGAGTAATGATGCTGAAAATTCAGATTTGCATCACACAAATGAATTTTAAAATGCATTCAAATAGAAAACAGTTATTTTAAATTGTAAGAGTATTTCACAAGACTACTATTCTACAGTATTTCCGATTAAAAGAAATGCAGCCTTTGTGAGCTTTAAAAAAACCAAAATCTTCTATATTCTGTCTCATACCTTCTCATTGAGTAGAATCAAGCCAAGCAGTGGTCGTGACATTGACCACTGATTCCTACAATCTTCAAAAATGATGATATTCAACACTGTGGACAGCATCTGGATAAGATTGTGAGAACTCTTGTCAGATTAAGTATCTCCAATACATTTCAAAATGTAACGGTGTTTGATAGACATACATAGGGCTGATATGTCCAAAAAAATTATCACGATAATTTTTTTATTTATATCAGTCCATATCAATAATTATCATGATAAATTTCAAATCTTTATTTCTTTCAAGTTT
>NW_015607089.1:0-573 GCF_001515605.1 Sinocyclocheilus anshuiensis | reverse complement strand
AACACCACTTCTTGTCACAGGTCAGCAACCAAGCCTGCTCGGGGACTGGCATTCCAAATGCCAAAGCCATTCATTATGAAAATGCTATGCACTGATTTGTCATACATTGTAAAACTCTATCAGAAGGGCAATTTTTTAATCTTTGCAGCAATGCCTCAGCGGCTGTGGCATTAGCATTAATGCCATTCAGTCGCTCTTTTCAGAGTTTTCAGAGCAACTTGCCCAGGCCCTTTGAAACCAGAGACATGTTAAGCACTTCAGCACAGTCATTGAAATAAAATAAGACAGGATTGAGTATATTAGATAGAATTATGATATATAAGCTGCGTTCTACTGCAAGACAGCTAATTAAATAAGAACATATTTGATAGCAACTGACAGTGCAGCGTTCTCACCCAGGTCCCATCATTACTGTCAGAGAGAAAGAGGGAATTAGAAGGTGTATAAATACCATATGGTGTGTGCCGAATTGTCTTGCATTAATGTCAATTATATCCACTGCGAATACATCAAATGTTCTTAAGCCTCATTTTTATCTGTTACCCAGCTACATAAATATTCATCTAACGACAC
>NW_015607088.1:0-573 GCF_001515605.1 Sinocyclocheilus anshuiensis | reverse complement strand
GTAAAATTTCTTCATGTCTTTAAAAGAAGTTTCTTATGCTCACCAATACTGTATTTATTGATCAAAAATCCCCCAAAAAATTGTAGGATTGTGAAAAATCAATTAATTATAACTGTTTTCTGTTTTAATATATTTTTTAATAAGTAATTTATTCCTGTGGTGGAAAAGATGAATTATTAGCAGTTATTACTGCAGTGTTTAGTGTCACACTATCCTTCAGAAATCATTCTAATATGCTCATTCTGTGCTCAAGAAACATTTCTTACTATTATCAATGCTAAACAGTTGTGCTGCTTAATATTTTTGTGAAAACTTATTTTTTTTTCAGGATTATTTGATTAATAGAAAGTTCCAATGAACAGCATTAATTTGTAACAATGTAAAATTCTTTACTGTAAGTTTTGAGTTTGAGTTTTGAGCAATTTAAAGGGATAGTTCACCTTCAGTTGGTCCCCATTGACTTGCATAGTATTCTTTTTCATACTGGAAGTCAATGGGAACCAGCAACTGAAGGGGAACTATCCCTTTAATGGATTCTTGCTGAAAGTAAATTGTAAATTCTTAAAAAAAAAA
>NW_015607087.1:0-573 GCF_001515605.1 Sinocyclocheilus anshuiensis | reverse complement strand
TTGCCAAAAATAGAACTTTTTATATTAAAAACAAACAAGCAAGCCAAGTCCAGAAGAGAAAAAGTAATGCAAAAGTAATGTAACACTACTTTCCATAAAAAGTAACTAACGCAATTCATTTTTTTAGGGAATACCTAAAAAACACCTAGTAGGGAACACCTACTTAAGACTGTGCTACATGGTGTACTTGCCACTGGCCATCACGACAGAGGAGCACCGAAAAAGTGGTTCAAGGACTCTACAGCAAGACCCACTGACAGGTTATGGTAAGAGTCCACTCTATAGCCTTGGATCGTGAATCTTGGAGACACATCATTCACCAGGCTGTCTATTGCTTCGAGAAAGTATGCAGGGCTGATCTCGAAGACAAAAGGAGACGGAGGAATAACTGTGACATTGCAGCACATCAAACATAAAACACAAAAAGAAAACAGGTCGCTTATCAATGTTTATGACTTCCTATTTTTTGTGAAGGCATAGGCTTGAATACCAAACAGAAGGTGGCACTGTGTGTTGACACTAGGGAGGTAATTACATTTACAGGGTGTGACCCTTTAGCATTTAACATTAAAA
>NW_015607086.1:0-573 GCF_001515605.1 Sinocyclocheilus anshuiensis | reverse complement strand
TTTTAGGTATCATTAGTAATTCCTAGTAAATGTGTTTTTCCATGGTAAAATGACAAAACAGGATGTCACTTTCTGACTACAGTTCAGATGAAACATTTTGATGTACCTACGGCTGCACAAATGCAGCAGAGCCATTGCTACAGTGCACACTCTATAAATCAAACTGAGAGAATCATTGTTTTGTGAACAGAGCTGATGTACTGTAAAGAATAGATGCACTTTTGGTTACAAAAATCTGTGAATATAATCCAATTACAAACAATGAGACCATCTTTACTGCAGTACAGCTTTGCTTCTCAGGATAAGCCCATCTGCGAGCTTTGTCTGCAGGCTTCTTTAAGCCCCGTCAAGGCAAATATTAGCACACTGCAAATAGTCCTGCAGGTTATGATTAAGATTTGAAATGTATCCCAATTGAATACTTTGCTTTATGAATAACAAAGTCTTAGAGGATCGGCGCTGTAATTTATTAAACATGAAAAACTTCTTGATGAAATATAGAGACTGGGAAGAGATTTATCCATTTGAAAATATTTCTGCATGCTAGCTTTGCATGGCAATGAGGCCACGTTG
>NW_015607085.1:0-573 GCF_001515605.1 Sinocyclocheilus anshuiensis | reverse complement strand
GTACGTGTGCATGTATTTGATGAGCTCCACTACAGAGTGCAGTTCCTTCTCCGAGGAGAACTGAGGCTTTGCCGGCTCGACGCACACCATGCTCTCGCCCTCGCTGCTGGATGACTCCTCCTCTTCCTCCTCCTCCGAGTCACTGTCCTCTTCATCTTCCTCCTCTTCCTCTGTGTCAGCTGAAGGCGCGGTGGTGAGGTGGCGGTGGAGTTCAGTGCAAAGACGACCGGAGGGCCTCACTGGTCGTGGCTTACGCTCCTGTGTGCTTGATTTGTCCTTCTGCGGAGGGAGGAGGAGACATTTCATTTAATCTTTTCATATAAAATACAACTGAAACATAATAAAGCAAAAAGGCTCAAGAGGCTGTCCATTAATTGATGCTTGAGATATGCGGTAAAATCGCTGTTACACGCAACCTCAAGTGAATTACTGCTTTTATGAAAAGCTGTCAACAGTACAAGATAATATTTTTCACTAAAGAAACAATTATTTAAAATGTACACAACCATTCAAAAGTTTTGGGTCAATATTAATATTTTTATTCAGCAAGGACACATTAAATTGATCAAAAGT
>NW_015607084.1:0-572 GCF_001515605.1 Sinocyclocheilus anshuiensis | reverse complement strand
GATTAATGTTCTGAATGGCGGTCTGTGAGTCTGCCCTTTATGGATGGCTTCACATGTGGGCCTCAAGACCAAGTCTGAGGATTACCTAGAACTCACTCCTGTTACACACTGCACACACACACGTACAAATAGCTACCATACCTCCAGTCTACAAAATCTTCAGCAAATCACACTTAGACTTAAATGAGATTTTGAACAACCCTAAAAGTGATTTAAAGTGACTATGCCATTAAAGAACAAGTCTGTTATGAAGTTTTACTTAAGAACTTTTGCTTGAACACATCTTCTAATTGCATATAACAGTGACACTTTGACTGGAGCTTTCATTGCCACGTTAAAAAGATTCACTTTAGTACAATAAAAAGCATTAATATTTGCCCCAAGAATTGCTGAAAATATACTCACCCTCAGATTTAGATGTTTGTTTCTTCATCAGAACAGATTTGGATAAACGTAGCATTACATCACATCACTCACTAATGGATCCTCTGCAGTGAATGGGTGCCGTCAGAATAAGTGTCCAAACAGATGATAAAAACATCACAATAATCCACAAGTAATCAACATGACTC
>NW_015607083.1:0-573 GCF_001515605.1 Sinocyclocheilus anshuiensis | reverse complement strand
TATATACTATTTAATTTCTGCTTAATGAATTGTGAGCTGTATTTTTTTCAGAGTAATAAAGTAATAAAATGTTTTAAGCTGTTGTTGTTGTTTTGTACCAAGAACATCTTACCAAGAACATCTTTCTCATGTTGGGGGATGAGGGTTTTCCAGTGTGTTTGCTCTGGTTTCTGCAGGTCTATGGTGATGAGGCGGTAACGAGGAGCGTCTAGGTTAGTGCGTAAAGTGAAGACGGTACCCTCGTTGGTGATGTATGTGTACTGTGCTTCAAATGTGTCAACCAGCTTCACCCATGGCAGCAAACCTTGAATAACATTATTATTAAATTAATACTTTATTCAGCAAGTATGCATTAAAACGATCAAGAGTGACAGTTAAGACATTATTCCAAAACAATTATATTTAAAAAAAAATGCTGAACTTTCTATTCATCAAAAAAAATCCTGAAAAAAATGTGTAATGGCTTACGCAACAATAATAGGCAGCACAAGTGTTTTCATGCTTGATAATAATAAGAAATGTTTCTTAAGCAGCAAATCAACATATCAGAATGATTTCTGAAGGATCATGTGA
>NW_015607082.1:0-573 GCF_001515605.1 Sinocyclocheilus anshuiensis | reverse complement strand
AACATTACAGACTAACTAAAGATGAAAAAGTGAAAAAGCATAATATGACCCCATTAAAACTGTTTCAGCTTCCTCAGAGTTGTTGTATCCTCAGCTCCACAGATGAAGGACTCACTCCACTGCATCTGGCCGCTGCTGAAGGTCTGACAGACTGTACCGAGACGCTAGTGAGAAACGGGGCAGACATACAAGCTCAAGACAAGAGGGGTCACACACCCCTCGACCTCTCTAGGATCTGGGGCCACAGGCTCACTGCCAGGTATCGGTGTCAGGTGCTATTGATTTAGATTCATTTACATCACATTGCATATGGGCAAAAGCTGATGGCATGAAGTCAGATACGCAAATGAACATAAATGTGTTTGTGCAACAGGTTTCTGAAAGATGCCATGTGGTGGAAAGACAAACAGCAGGGGATCAAGAAAAGCAAACAGCTACATGATCTCAGGCAGGTCCAGTGTTGCAGTGTGCTGGATCTGCCTCACTTGGGTCGCTCCCTAAAACCAGATGCCTCGCCCTGGACTGAGGTGGCCATGCACTTGGCCGAGGAGCTGAAGCCAGGACACTATTAGA
>NW_015607081.1:0-573 GCF_001515605.1 Sinocyclocheilus anshuiensis | reverse complement strand
TGAATATGGATATTTTTCTAACAAAAACACATCGATTCGCTACAGGACGCCTTTGTTCACCCCCAGGAGCTGTGTGAGGCACTTTTTGACCATTAAACCAGCCACCATTAAAGCTATTTACACTGTCTTTTCGTCCGATGTTCAAAGTATCAAATCAAAGTTTGTAATGTTGTGATTCACATCACGTCCGCCTGGTTTGTTTCATGGCTTATAACACTTCAATTAAAACTTTCAAAATCCCTACGGTAAAAATTAATTCTGGAACCGAGGCCACTGAAAGAGTGGTCAGGCCCCGTTGCAGTTCTGGCATTATTACAAAGACGATTCAAATGACCCCATTCCAGTGGACTCCAATTATCGTTTAAATAAAACTGCACTACAGGCAAGTTGCAGAGCCTGAAAAAAATGCACAAAAAAAAAAAATTTGTTTTATATATATATATATATACACACACATATATACACATACACACACACATACGGTATATACACACACACATACATAAATACTAGTGCTGTCAATATATTACACACATACAGCATATATTTTGAAAATATTTACATGTATTTATG
>NW_015607080.1:0-573 GCF_001515605.1 Sinocyclocheilus anshuiensis | reverse complement strand
TTTTTTTATAGGGTCCCTTTTTGTTTGCTTAGGCTGTGTAACTGCTGGCTCCCATTGTGACAACTTACCCCATAGTGTTACAGCATTCCCTCGAATAAATAAACAAACAAACTGTATTTTCTTCCTGAGCATTAGAGTGCAGTAGTTGGGTTCTGGAATTTTAAATTCCTTTCATTCTTTTCCATAGAGGAATTAACTAGTTTTAACACTAACTTACACGCCTGTAAAAATCCACCATGAACTCTATGAGCTTGTTTATCAATTATATTTACTTTTTGAAGCTATCAGCCTACATTATTTTATCTTAATTTTTAAGCATTATCAACAACCACCCCAAACATAGATGTATACACTCACATTCCTCTGGTGCGTAGGCCCAAAAAGTTAGATCATAGGGAAAAGAAGAAGAAGAAGAAAAAAAAAACAAGATGATGTGATATTGAAACTGTTATTTTTTTTTAAACTATGATCTTAATTTAAAAAAGTAAAATTCGTGGTGAAGAACTACACTACCCATGATCCGTCAGAGCTCTCATGATTTAATCAAGTCTCTCTATACTTAAAACTGCAGTC
>NW_015607079.1:0-573 GCF_001515605.1 Sinocyclocheilus anshuiensis | reverse complement strand
GATTTATGATATGGGCAGCATACTCTGCTGTGATGCGGTCGTGTTCTCCTCTGTCCCACACACACGTTTGCATGATAAAAGTAATCTTAATGTGAAGATATACATATAAACTATAGTTTTAATAATTTAAACGAGCCTTTGAAATTTGGGCAAAAACTCCTGGCAATGACGTGTTTTCGTGCATTTATTAAGCTTATTTTTTCACAGTGCTGAATGTCATATGGTGGTTGGGAAACACGGAACAGCTCACTTATTTGATTTTATGGTGAAATTTGTATATTTTGAACAAGAACAATGCAGTGTGGCTTTAATTCAGCGGCGCAGTAAAAACAGACTCCGCACCAAAGCGATTGCTGCACTGCCGCTTCTGCTCTGCTCCTGCTTCTCGCTGCTGCACTGCCTCTGTGTGTGGTGTGAATACTCTAACCTGTTAACATGGGCACCGAAAAAAATATGCGCTGCTTACATCCTGCTTACACATGAGGTGTGAAACTGGCCTTATTTAATATGTATATATCTCTTAGTTCGCATGGCATCGCGATACTACTTGGTATCGTGATACTTCAGCTGGTA
>NW_015607078.1:0-573 GCF_001515605.1 Sinocyclocheilus anshuiensis | reverse complement strand
GGGTGGGGTGACTCGCATCCATCCCAGTGTTTAACACGGAAGTCAAGGCAATGGATAGATACCCGCTGCCATGTCAACAGATGAATGGAATTTTTTTAAAATATATATCCATGACGGATTATTTCAACTAAATGATGTTTGTTTGTGTAGGAATGTATTCTCTCTGGGATCATGTCTGTGAATGGGAAGAAAGTTTTACATATGGACAGAAATCCATACTATGGTGGTGAAAGTTCCTCAATCACACCCCTGGAGGAGGTGAGGATGCTTCACATTTCCCACTGTCACTACTCCAATCTCATGCCTGCCTGATATTCCACACGTTAACTATAATTATATAATTGCAATTAATAATAAAATATTAATAATAAATGTTGTCATTTGTTGCCATGTATTTTAACAAATGAATATTTTAATATCAATGTTTATATTAACATATTTGTATTATTAAAAAATCAATTGAGATCATCTTCAAAAATATGATTATCTGACGTACATATATTTTATTTATCCTTTGTTTTTTTTTATACATGCACTCACATTTTACATGCTTTTCTCTCAGCTCTATAAGAG
>NW_015607077.1:0-573 GCF_001515605.1 Sinocyclocheilus anshuiensis | reverse complement strand
CCTCCCTCAACAACGTGCTTGGTCAAGTCAAGCCGATAACAACTACTGTGCCGGGTAAGACAGATTCCTGCACGCCTCTAGAAAACAGCACACTGAGCCCTTCTTTGCAAAGCGTGCAGTAGACTCTGAACAGTTTAAGTTAGCATTGCATGTGAGCAGAGCCGTGGGAAATTAGGCTAAAAAGCCAAGGGCTTCAACCCTAGGCACTGTTAAATTTTAAAGTGTTTGTTCATTCACTCGTTGGTTTGCTTTAGGCAAAGTATTTGTCTTTTGACCAATATAACCTTTAAATTTAGACCTTATTTCACGGCTCCATATTCATTAAATTTGGGCAGTTTTACTCTGACCAAAATGAGGTGTTATTATAGCAGACGGGACTAACATTTGGCCATTGGATAGGTCGTAAAATAACTTAAAGGGCGGGAGAGTCGTTTCCCGTTTGCAGTTGCCAGCTAGAGCACGCATACACCTACAGACAATATCAGATGCCGAGTGCTCACGTGACTGTGTGTTCCATTTCATTACCCATAGCTGAGCGAAAGAGGGATGTAGTGTTCCTGCTGGATGGTTCAG
>NW_015607076.1:0-573 GCF_001515605.1 Sinocyclocheilus anshuiensis | reverse complement strand
TTTTTTTTTTTTTTTTTTTTTTTTGAATGACCAACATGAAGATTAATCAAAATAATGTATAATATATTCCACAGGGGTGAGGGGAGTTTAACTTTACTACTGCATAACTTCAGAGCACTTGCACTATACTGGACAAGCTGTATGGACCACATTTATAGAGTTAATAATCCACTATGAACTCATTGTATGGAGATTAATGTTTTTGTTTTCTATTCCACAAAAGAGTAAGTCATACAGGCTCAGAAACGACATGAGTAATTAATGACAGAATTATTCAATTCAGCTCAGAAACACAAACAGCTTACAACATTTATCAGTTTTACAAAGTACAATCATACTTTGACAGACAATGTAATCACATGACAGTTTTCAGAATGTACAATCAACTTCAAACAGCTCAAACCATAGGGCTAAACTGAAATGCTTTCTCTTTAAAAAATAAAAATAGTATGTCCTGACTGTGAGCAATAATAGCTCAAGCTTTCAAAGCACAGTTCTGCTGATTAATTGTTGATCCTCTCCACATTTCTGCTGCATTGTCCAATTAGTGATTGCACAGCAGATAATTAAGAG
>NW_015607075.1:0-573 GCF_001515605.1 Sinocyclocheilus anshuiensis | reverse complement strand
CTGCAAATGCCAGTGGCCGGATGTGACTGATGGTATTCCGGGATAGTGTCAAATCCACCAGTCCCGTCATGTTGGCAAAGTCAGCTCCTCCCACTTCTCGAATGAAGTTATCAGCAAGACGAAGCTCAACAGTTCGGCGGTCAATGTTTGCCGGGACAAAAAGAAGACCTTTGTCGGCACAAAGTGTGCTTAGAGATTCTGAGAGATTCCTGCAGACACAATGGAAGGGACACGCTGAGACTACACCCCACGTCTCGCCAGCTACAGCTCCTGGAATTTGACTGAAAAGAGCAGGCAGCAAGCAGGCACAAGTGACCAGTGCCAGCCAGTGCAGTAATTGCAGTGGCAGTGTCGGTGAGGATGTGTCTGGGGGTGAGTTTCTGCTGGTGAACTTTGGCCACAGCAGAGGAGAGGGTTGACAAAATGCTTCAGAGGGTTTGAGGATATTTTGTTTCAGATGGATGGATGGATGAGAGGGCAATGAGGGGAAGTGTGTGTTCCTGTGAGGATGACATAAAATGTGGGACGGATGTGGTTTTCTGAATGGCTGAAGGGGTGGGGAGTCTTGCATGG
>NW_015607074.1:0-573 GCF_001515605.1 Sinocyclocheilus anshuiensis | reverse complement strand
TTACCACTGTTATGTTTGGCATGATATAGTCTTTCCTTATTATGCACGCTGTATTATTCAGGTGATGTGTATTCCCTAGCAACTGCTCACCTTGGTGAATTTGGTGGAAAGAAGGCAAGGCTTTTGTACTTAGTGCAGTTACAGTACGTTGAAGGAATTTCCTGAAGTTAACGCTGGCCTTGAATAGACAAAGTGTGGTTTTGACAAAGGGGAGACGCACCAGAGAAAAACCAGGCTGACGCAAAGCAAAATACTGCGTGCTGAGATAAAACAAGCGATCGGCCGTCCCAGTTCTGTCCCATTTCCCCTCTTAAGTGATGTCATTGGAGCAGTGGAGACGTGCCAGTGTTTGGAGGGAGAGGCGCTCCCCTCCTCTCGTGGAGTTATCCCATAAAATCTTTCCAGAGAGACTCTCAGAGGAGGCAGCCAGACAAGCATTCCTCCCTCTCACATCTCTACCGCTCCATTTTTTTCTTTGTCTTTTTCAATCAATCCCTCCAACAATGTGCGTCTGAGTCAGCCAGAGGTACTTAAAACATAAATTCTCAACGTGGGCACATTGAGAACAATTGA
>NW_015607073.1:0-573 GCF_001515605.1 Sinocyclocheilus anshuiensis | reverse complement strand
CAGCTTGATCCAGGAGATGGAGCACTCATTTTAGAGTCAGTGTATTCCTATTCTCATTTCTAAAAAAAAAAAAGAATAATAATAAAAAAAGTTGAGATATTTATTTCAGACATTTCGTGTAAAAAAAAAAATAAATAAAATTTAGGGATGAAAATTCTGGGCCAAATTCTGGATGACCTTGGCCGAAAACCAAAACCAAAACCAAAACCAAAAATGCTTTTTAATAATGTAAAACATTTTTTAAAAGTTTTTTTAATTTAACTCAATAATTTTAATGATACTGAATTTGAAAAATACAAGCCCAATAAAATAACCACACATTTATTGAAAGTAAAACAATACAATTGGACAGAAAATGTATTTATATTAAATATCAACATATTATTTTTACTCAGTTCAACAGAAAAACTGCAACAGAATCAGATTTCACTGACTTTTTAAAATTTGTTATTATCCAAATAACGTAAGTCCCACAAAGCTATTATTATCAGAGCATGTGAGCAGAGAATATGGACTAGTGTCTGTTTCGACCTCACTGATTGGAGTGTTTTTGAAGATGCTGCCACCGATCTG
>NW_015607072.1:0-573 GCF_001515605.1 Sinocyclocheilus anshuiensis | reverse complement strand
TAGGGAGTGACAGGAAATAGCAGTTCAGTGCAGAACGAGTCCTGGTGAAGTGAACTTCAGCAGACCAACACTCACTGATTGAGCTTTAGTTCAGTTTTAGGTTAGCAATAGTTGTTTCATTTTTATTATTTACCACTACATTAGTGATAACTGTTATATGCAAATCTAAACGGCACTAAAATTATGACTGATTGTTTTAAAGTATCACAGGTGTGTCGAAAATTGAAAGGCTGCAATTACATTATGTTTTATTCTTCGTCATTAGCTTCAGTGTGTAATGCATACACTATGCTTAAGTGTAACAATTGAGCAGAAATACAAGATTAAGGTCTGTGTCTGTTGTTTTCACTCACAATACTGAGATGTAAAGTATGAGTTCATTACATTGAATCCATATAAACAGTGTTTTGTGACATTTATTTCTAAACCTCTTTTTGTCACAAAACTGTACAACTCAAGTTGTACAGTTTCACCTGCTTTTGTATATAAAAAAGAAAAAGAAAATAAAAAAGAAACAAGTTTTTCTGAATTAATTTAACAGCACTCATTTTAATATTTAAGTTGAAAACTGAA
>NW_015607071.1:0-569 GCF_001515605.1 Sinocyclocheilus anshuiensis | reverse complement strand
GAGAGAGAGAGAGAGAGAGAGAGAGAGAGAGAGAGAGAGAACGCAGTGTCTACTTTGGTGCAAAAGTAAAGCTATTGACAGAAGGTTATATTGATTTTATTATTATTATTATTATTATTATTATTATTTATTATTTATTTATTGATTGATTGCTCATATTTTGCCTCTGAATGTTTAATTCACAAAGAGCACAAGCTTTAGGACTGTGGGCAACATAACACCATATTATGATTAACAATATTCCTGTAGTTAAAAAAAAAAAATGTTTTCTGCCGGAGCAGAATCTATAAACACACATACGCATGCAACATTTATAGTGGATTACAATTTATTTGCTCAGTTTAATATGCACATTTTGTTATCCAATTCACAATACACATGAATAATAGTACATATATTTTTGGAATTAAGTAATGTAGCAACTTTTAAAAACTATTTGTGTCCTGAAGATTTAAAACAGACTGCTGACATTATCATTATACTACTATGCTCAATGTTGAGATCTAAATCCAGTGTTTTTATTTCTATTTCCTGCTCCTTTTTTTTTTTTTTTTTTTTTTTTCCGACAA
>NW_015607070.1:0-573 GCF_001515605.1 Sinocyclocheilus anshuiensis | reverse complement strand
CACATGATCCTTCAGAAATCATTTTAATATACTGATTTGATGCTCAAGAAAAATTTATTATTATTTCTTATGTTGAAAACAATTATGTTGCTTAATAATTTTTGTGGAAACTGTCATTCATTTTTTCAGGGTTCTTTGATGAATAAAAAGTTCAAAAGAGCAGCATTTATTATATTTTTTTGTAACAATGTAAAAGTATCTATTTTTTATCAATTTAATGCATCGTTGCTGAATAAAAGCATTCATTTCTTTAAAAAAAACGTATTGACGGCAGACTTTTGAACGGTAGTGCATTTAATGCTAAATGTCACAAAACAATTTAAACCCACACTAATTTTAGATATTCATTCTGCTTGTAAAAAAAACAACAAAGATTTTTGAAGTATGTTTTACAAGAAAATACTGTTTCATTTTTTTCTGCTTCAAAATTTCATGTTAAATCATATGTTTTACTTTTGCCGTTTCTTTATAATTGTTTTAGAAATGTACTAGCAAATTTTACACCAATTTTACACCAGTGTATATATGTAATATAAAAACTATTCCATCTTTTCTCACTTCCAGTTATGAAAT
>NW_015607069.1:0-573 GCF_001515605.1 Sinocyclocheilus anshuiensis | reverse complement strand
CTGTCTGTCGCTATGTGTCTTCCGCAGATGAGGACGCTGATCTTCGTCGCTTGGCTGCTGTTTTACGTGTCTTTTTTACTGGGAATGAGAAGGATGTGGACTGGAAAGTATGTTCGCAGTCCGCTGGCTCGAGCTCTGATCATGAACATGGGGACCGAGACTGACTCACCTGACTCACCTGGATATGAAGCCCAGCAGGTGAGTGACGTTTAGCTGGTTATTAGTAACTGTTGTAGAGTTTTACACTAGCTAGCACAAAGTGCCGTCTTTTACAATGCTTTCGAACTTGTGGTTAAACTGTTTTTTTTTTCTAACTTGGTAATGCAATATGTTCAAACATTTACCATGGTAGCACCATGTAAACACTATGATGTGAATATGTATATGTTTTAGTACTATAGTGTATGTGAAGATACCACGATATTGGAACCATCACTGATGTGATTGCATTTACACAAAGAAAAAGTACCATGATATTACCATGTTTTTGGACGTGAGATCATGATTTTGTACATTTACCATTAGCGTTGCTTTAAAGGGGTCATCGGATGCTACATGCACTTTTACAAGTTG
>NW_015607068.1:0-573 GCF_001515605.1 Sinocyclocheilus anshuiensis | reverse complement strand
TCTTCAGTAGAAGAGTAAAGAAGATTTTTAGCTGAAACCGTGCTCTTTGGCGATTCATAAAATGTAATTCAGCGGCTGCACAGAATATTGATGTCTTATTGAAGTGAAACAGTTGGTCTGTGTAAGAAACTGAATATTATTTACAATATTATTTGTCTCAGGCAAACGGTCTGGAGTGATGTTCGGTTTGGGATCTAACCATTCTTTTGAACCGGTTCTTTTTGGTGAACTAGATGAACCAGTTCATCAAATCAGACTGAAGCGTCTGAAACAGTTCACAGCTCGAGCAGCGCAGATCTACAAGTTACTCAATCAACACTCACTTTTGGATGTCCGACAGTCACTCCGACTCGAAATGAGCAAAAAATACTGGAGAATCTGATCCTGTGATGAATGAACTGATTTAGTGCTCCAGTACCTCTAACAGTCACTGAACTGAGGAAACGGTTTGAATCGGACTGAAGACAGATGAGCCGCTGATATGCACATACGTGAACCGAACACTTCAATGAAGGGGTGAAATGAATGTTTTATGGTTTCTCATTGTTTATGTAAAAAGGTGAGCTGATGAAG
>NW_015607067.1:0-573 GCF_001515605.1 Sinocyclocheilus anshuiensis | reverse complement strand
ATCATACAACAAATAGGTCAGTGTTAAATGTTGAACAGATTGTGAGGTTCTCATCGTACTTGTGAAATGTGTTCCTGTCGCTGAAGTACGTACTGCTGCTGTCTTAAAGCTAGTACGCTCATGTTTCTTTGCCTTTTACTAAAGAGTTCCGTGGAGAAGAACACAATGAGTATAACTTAATATTTTGATGCTCTTCTTAATTATGGGGCTTCTCAATCCGGTTTAAATATCAGATTTATGACAGTGGTTTTGTGTTAGACAGTTTTTGTTTGTTTTTGTGAAAGTATACAAATTTCTGCCCATAATTTGGATGTAGTGGTGATAGTAAATTAAAGGCTTGTTAGTATTTTCAGAAAGCGTGAATTGTAAGCGTGATTGTATGCGAGATCAATAGTCCTGTGTTCCGCTTTAGGCGCATAGCCGTTTATCCCAACACAATAAAGAAACAAGTTATGCTATGTTTTCAACAGTGTCTGTCAAAATAAGCTCATCACTGTGTTCTAGTGTTTGTGTTAGACAAGACATTGAGAGAACATTGTTTTCCTATATAGTTCTACCCAGGGGCGTAGCCAT
>NW_015607066.1:0-573 GCF_001515605.1 Sinocyclocheilus anshuiensis | reverse complement strand
GTGTGTGTGTGTGTGAGAGTGTGAGTGTGAGTGTGTGAGAGAGTGTGTGTGTGTATGAACGTCAGATCGCTCATGTGCTTCCTCTGCTGCTCTTCTCTCAGTCGTTCCTCCTGGTGATGCTGGTGTCTGGATCGCTGGAGGTTCATGTGGGCGTGGCTGAGGGCGGAGCCGTGCACAAAGCCGTCGTCAAATCACAGAACGGCTCCTTCAGTGATGGACAGGAGCATTCGCTCATACTGCAGAGGAACAAACGGTCTGTTACACACAGAGCAATATTACATAACCTTCATACTAAATATACAGGCTCAAATGTAAGATTTGCATATAAAATTCCCATTCATTTGGATTACACAGTTTTAACATAAACGTAATGTGATTCATATTTATCAGTCATACATCAATGAAACAGGTCAGATTTCTGTAATAGTGTTAATAAACCGTGTTTTACATAAACAATAACCAGCTTTATATATTTATCATCAATAAATCCAGTTTGTTTCAGTTTCTGATTATATTGCTTGTTTCACGTCTAGCCATATACTTTTTAACTGAATAAATGTAAATGTTGTTCAT
>NW_015607065.1:0-573 GCF_001515605.1 Sinocyclocheilus anshuiensis | reverse complement strand
TAAAACTAGTTGTATCGTTGTGTTTTCTTTGTCTCTTTTCAAATGTTTTGTGGATGTAGGTAGGTAAACACATTTTACCGTTGAGGAGTGCACTATATCATCTCTGCAGATGAGTGCTCTCAAGTGTGAGATTAGACTAATCAAATCAAAACAACACAATACAGCGACATCGCTAATTCTACATATACTTCTGCTAAAACTCAGAAGAGCTTTAATTTGGCAAAGTGGTCTCGATCAACACTTGCAGACAAACTCAGACATGCAGAGACGTGCATAATAAATAGCGGGCTGCCGTGTGCAGCAAGAATATTAAACCATATTGTGCTGTAATCCCATAATCTTGAGACCTACTTCCTGTTTCGCATTAATTACTCGATTTAATCCCTAATCACATGCAATCCACATACAGTCATCCTGTATCCAAACAATCATTGATTACATCTGGTGTGGATGCACCACAGTATTTCTGAGGTTCTGAGGTCCCATTTTATATTAGGTGGCCTTAACTACTATATTTAATTTAATCATTTGGTACAATGCACTTATTCATGTTTTTACATTGTACTTATATTT
>NW_015607064.1:0-573 GCF_001515605.1 Sinocyclocheilus anshuiensis | reverse complement strand
TACTCCAGTCTTCAGTGTCCCATGATCCTTCAGAAATCACTCTAATATGTTATTTTGCTGCTCAAGAAACATTTATTTTTGTCATCAATGTTAAAAACAGCATTTTTTTGGAAACTGATACAATTTTTCAAGATTCTTTGATAAACAGAAGGTTCAAAAGAACAGCGTTTCTTTGACATCTTCTGTAACATTATAAATGTCTCTACTGTCACTATTGATCAATTTAAAAATGACTGGCCCTAAACTTTTTAGTTTAGTTTTTGAGCTAACTTATCTAAACTCTTCAGCTAGAAATAATAAAGGATCTCATGTGATATGAGGGTTCACTGAGGTGTATTTTGCAGTCTATGGGGGAGGGTTTGAAGATCCATTGACTTCCCAAAAGAGTCAAAGCAGGGGGGCGTCATTGTCTGAACCTGTAATGAAAACTTGCAGCACAAAGTTTTCTACTACTCTCATTGACTGTGAATAGCATGACTGTATGCTAACGCTTGGCTCTTCACATATGAAGTGTTGTGAGGACCCTGTGTGGGGTTGGGGTGATTTCATGGACATCTGTTCCTGTTGGTCTCT
>NW_015607063.1:0-573 GCF_001515605.1 Sinocyclocheilus anshuiensis | reverse complement strand
GTAGAGTGAAAGATCTGTGTGAAATGTGTGATCGTGCTTGCTTTCCTACCTCATAACAAATCCATCAAAACTATATGCTGCTAAGCCAGTTTAGTAAAGGCACCACTGAGGTCCTGATATATTAACCTCATGCAAAACTCTGATGTAAATGTCAAAACATAACTTTTTTTCAATACAATTTTCAATTGAAAACAATGCAATGAGAAGCATTTTCAGTGGTGCATGCATCATTTCTACATAATAGCTGATAGGTTGTATGGTCTTGGTTTTATTTGAAACCCAATCCAGAAAAAAAAACTAAAAAACTATGAAGTTCTTAAGTTATCTTTAGTTTAAGTATTAGCTTAGTCTCAGATGTTTCTCCCAAAATTCATTTGGAGGAATAAAAACAGGCATAAATTAGACAATTTTTGACATACAGTATGAGTATAGTGTTATAAATTAATGTGGATAGCAGCTCAGATAATTTGGTCAATTGTTTCATATCAAGATCTTTGACTTTAGATTATAAACAGAATTTTGTTAATATTCTTAAGATTTCATTTCTATATAATGTTTAATATATATATATAT
>NW_015607062.1:0-573 GCF_001515605.1 Sinocyclocheilus anshuiensis | reverse complement strand
AGCATTGTGCTCTCCGCTGCCGTCTCAGTTAATTCCAGGCATTGGCGATTGTTGCCATCCCTGTTTACGGCCCACCGCCTCCGCGGCCTTCCCGGGTTCCCCTGGGCCGTTTGTCCCAGGCCATCTCTTGTTTAATGCTGTTTTGCAAGTTATTAAGCCCTGGAAGTCTATTACTCACAGTTCAGGGGCTGTGGAAGCCCACACAGCGGCGGCTGGGGGAGGGGCAGCGGACAGGCACACTCGCTGTCCTGAAAAGGCTTAGACGGTGGTCCATTCAGATCCCTAACGAGATCATTACCACTAACTAAATACAAACCTGACCCCTTTGACCCGCTGGGAAATTACGTAGGAGGTCCCTCCCGGTGTGGGACATTAATATGCCATCCCGGTACCCCTCCCTGTTCCTTCTGCCCATCCCACCCGCACCTCCCCCAGTCTATACTCTTCCCCTCTTTCTCTCCAATGGCCAGAAAACTAAACCTATCATCAAAAGAAGTCTAATCACTGCTGTGATTGTGGTAAACCAAGCCTGACAGACATTTCACTGAGACCTCAATAGAGCACATCAGTGCA
>NW_015607061.1:0-573 GCF_001515605.1 Sinocyclocheilus anshuiensis | reverse complement strand
GCGGCCTTCTGGATCCCCGCCTCGGTCGCCGGAGCCATCTGCTCCGCCTCGGCCCTCCAGATCCTCCTTGTCACCCTGGCTCATCGGCTCTCCGTCTCTGGCTCCTCTGCCACCACAATGGACTCTGTTCGTCGTCCTCCTCCCAAGCCTCCTCACAAGGTCCCACCCGTCCCTCCCTGTGTTGTTCCTGAGGCGCGAGGACGCACCTTCCAGGAGGGGGGGCAATATGTCACCACCCCCCCCATGTGCCTGCCCTGATCTAGTTTCTCCCTCATGTTAATTGTTCATTGCTCCCAGGTGTGTCAGTATATAAAGAGTGTTCTGTTCTGTTTCCTTTGTCCAGTGTTTATCGTCCATTGTGCTACATGTATTCCCTGTTTTAGATATTAACCCTTTAAAACCGGATGTGTCAGCGCCGACACAATTAACCATGCTCTACTTATGTTATCTTAACTCACCAACCGTTTGCACTATGAAAAAAAATCCAATTGCATCTGACAGTAGACAGCTTGCGCTTTATGACAATACACGGCTTAATACGGTAATTGCATGCTTTCCATCAGCAAATCACAG
>NW_015607060.1:0-573 GCF_001515605.1 Sinocyclocheilus anshuiensis | reverse complement strand
CATCTAGTAATCTACAGTGATGTTGACTGACACACACACGGCATCAGTGAGTACAGAACCAGTGTCTTGTCTCTGCTGTATTGACTGCGACGGTCCAGCAGCAGTCTCTGATTAGATAGTGGCATGAGATTTCAGTCTAAATGGATGAATGGCTCCTCAATGCGATTATAATGATGTAGTTCTTCTGGTGCAGAGATTGTCTTTCCTGTACAGCTGACGGCAGTGTGGACAGGGAGAGAGGGGTGTTTTGGGTTTTTTTTTGGTTGACATTTTATTGATCAAGAGACTTTAAAGACGTTAAAGAGTGTTTCTTTGTCTTGTATGTTTCACAAAGAAATGCAAATTATTTTTTTTAATTTTTGAAAATATTATAATATTCTTTTTAATTTTCTTTTTATAAATTGTATTTCTTATACATTTATAATATACAAATAATAACACTCTATCAGTCAAAACATATAATTAATATAAGTATTACAATTGAGATAATTAAAATGTGTTAATGTTTCTGAGAGACGGTCGTTATGTTCACCAAAGCTGCATTTATTTGATAAAAAATACAGTAAAAACAGT
>NW_015607059.1:0-572 GCF_001515605.1 Sinocyclocheilus anshuiensis | reverse complement strand
GTCTAGTGCTCGGTTTGACCAGCGTGGCTTAGTGCCACCAGGCAGTCATGTAATTGGGAATGGAAAGAGGGACTCTGTTAACATGGTGTTCCTGCATGGTTTCTCAAGCTGCAAGCAGCTGATTATAGCTTTTAAGAAATCTTGATGGGGTCGAGCAAACTGAAATGTCGACTCATCCTTCTTACGCCATGTCCTTACCAGGTGCAACTTGACAGCAATTGAGTGGGTAGTAGTATGTCTGTAAAAGCACAAATGCTGTGCGAAGTGTCAAAATCACAGCCAGTTAGAACATCTTCAGTGTTTATTAAACGGGCATTATATGTCGAGCAGGATTTGGGCCAACGAGATTCCACTGTGGGTGGGGATACAAAGTGCAACGCAAACAAAAAAAGTAAACAAAATAAAAATATATATTCCTGTGTGCTACTTGTCAAGGTTATTGAGAACACAGTTGTAGGTTATAAAATTAGTTAAAAATAAGATTTTTTTTAATTGTCAAAAATATCATTATTATAATATAAAAATGTTATATATATATATTTACATTTAGTCATTTAGCAGACGCTTTTATC
>NW_015607058.1:0-573 GCF_001515605.1 Sinocyclocheilus anshuiensis | reverse complement strand
TGTCAGGATGATGTATGTAGTCATATAATTTTTATTGCTGCCACTTTATCTGCTCTTCCTGCTGGCACCGTGTTTCTGTCCTGTTGCCCTCCCGTTTTCCCGCGTCCCTCTCATTACTCTGTCATTACCAGTCACTGGCAGCAGGTACCGTTACCGGCGGCGGGTGCAGGAGTGCGAGAACCGTTCGGCCCTCGATCCGCGGCTCTGTCTTAAATCAGCTGAAAGAACGAGCGCGTGGTGCGTTACTTTAACGCAACACAACATTTACAGCAAAGTCGGTCACACATCCGTCACCGAGGAAGATGGAGCATCGCATTACATTGCAATCTACTCCATTAGCATGAGACATGTTATCTATTGTGGAAGATTTTCCTGCAGTGTTTACCTTTCAGGGTGAACTATGACAGAAATATGAAGCTTTAAGTAAATTCTTGATTTAGTATGGTTATACAGTGGTTTGAGTGTGGTAAAATTATTTGCAGGTATGTGTGGGTATGTGTAATATTATATTTATATGTAAATTTTTATTTTAAATTATTATAATATAGTTTAATGTAAATTATATAAATACTT
>NW_015607057.1:0-573 GCF_001515605.1 Sinocyclocheilus anshuiensis | reverse complement strand
GGGCGAGTACTGGAAAAAGTGGTATCGGTGCATCCCTACCATCAATATATATCTATAAGTTTGGAAAGGCTGACTGTTTAGATTGCATCATATGTTGAGGTGTGGTGCTTTTTATCCGTAAAAGTCTGTTTATACTGCCCCTTTCCTCTGTACATATGTGTTTTATGGCAGGTGAGGTGCTATGACGAACAGCTCCCACACTAAGTAAAGGTGATAAGACTGTATGCGGAGTGTATTTTACTTTCAAATACACAGTATTAGTTTCCATGACCAGTGACCACATATAGAGCATGAACACAGGCTAAATAATACTATGTAGCTGTTTATTTGTAAGTTCACAAAATATGGACATCTCTCAATGCATCAAGGGTCAGTGAGCAATATTATAAAAGCCCTGTTTTTTTTCATATCTTATCTGCTCCTATCATGTTATCCATATAATTTGTAGCCCATGTACTATATTTTCTAACCCTACTGCAGATAACATTGCCTTTCTGCACTGCCTCAATAATCAGATATTTAGCAAAGATAAAAGAGCATGATGCTTACGTACAGTAGAGCTCAACATTTTCC
>NW_015607056.1:0-573 GCF_001515605.1 Sinocyclocheilus anshuiensis | reverse complement strand
CACGAACAGCTTGTAACACTCCAAAGACAAAGGAAAACATGAAATTGCATTTATTGGAGGTAAAGATAATGTTATTGTAGTTAGTGGCATTGGTTGCTTAGAGGTAGAAGTAGAGGCATTAGTAGAGCTAGTTAAGGTAAAGATTAGGTAAAATATTGGTAGGGTTAAAGGTAGAGTTAAAATTAGAGTTGGTTGTTTTATAGAGGCATACAAGTAGAGGTATTGGAAGCTGTAGAGATAGTGGCAGATTTCTAGGTAGAAGTAGAGGTATTAGTAGTGGTAGAAGAATTTGCAGAGGTAGAGGTACTGGTAAAGCTAAAAGTACTACCATGAACCTGACACTTCACTCCATTTCACCTCTTTCAATAATTTATTTATACAAAAGCTTGTCCAAGTCATGCCACTACCTTTCCTGCTGTGTCTGTCTTTGGCTCTCGGCCAAATTTGATTTGTGTTTTCTATGGAAAATGCAAATACTCCATGGCACGACTTTTCATGCATAGTGCTAATATGCAAATCACTCAGTTCAGTTCCATCAAATAATGTTAAAACCAAAAGTCTATAAAAGTAAGT
>NW_015607055.1:0-573 GCF_001515605.1 Sinocyclocheilus anshuiensis | reverse complement strand
ACGATTATAGATTTTGTTGGTACGATTATAGTCTGAGGAATAATCACGTTTCACGGTTATCACGATTATTATGCATTCATTAATTTCACAACACTATTAGTTTATAAAATCACATGAACACTCTTTATATTTTAAAGTGTTATTTATTGCTGACTTTTGAAACAGACATAACTCAGTAACCAAATAATACAGCACAAAATAATAATAAAAACAAACAAAAGTCCATTTCTCTCTTTGGAATTTAAGAAAAGTGAAAAAGGTTTCTGACTTAAACATAAGTAATACTTTAACACTGATAATATATAACAATCAAAATAAAAAATAGTCTTTGTCTATTTGGAATTAAATATAAGCTACATATTACCTAAGTATTTCCCTTTTAAAGAAAACAAATGTAGTGAAATGCTGCTGGACCTCTGTCTGAAAGGCTCTTTTGATCAACTATATTACAAAATTGTTTGTATTTTCAGTTTGTGTATTTTTTTCTACAATTTTTTGGACCAGAGTAGAAACATAGTGAAAAAAAAACTAGCTGGCTTTTGACTTCAACAGTATAGCTGCCTTTTGAAAAAT
>NW_015607054.1:0-573 GCF_001515605.1 Sinocyclocheilus anshuiensis | reverse complement strand
GATCGGGAAAGGTCCACGAGCCAGGACTCGAACTCGGGACGCCCGGAGCGCAACGGCACTATATGCCAGCACACTGCCCACTAGGCTATTGGTGCCGACTTTATTGTGATATTTTAATAAGAGAAACTATACCGTAAATTTTTTTTTTCGAAGTTGAAAATAAAGCAAAGATTATTGGATTACATTTTACAAGAAAATACTATTTCAGCTTTTTGACTTTCAAAAATGTCAGTTTTAATTCAATGTGTTACTTGACTTTTATTTGCAACTGTTACTACACCAAATGTTCTTAAGAATTTCATAAATCTAAAGTGATTTAAATTAAGATTAACGGGAACCTGGAAACTTAATTATCATCAATCAAGAAAATATTTGTAAGGAAAAGTTTATTTGAAACATTTTGATTTAAAATTCACTCCAACATTCACTTTGTGACATTTTGATAAAAGAAATTATACTGTAAATATAAAATAAATGTTCAAAATTGTAATTAAAAGATTATTAGAGTATGTTTTGCAAGAAAATACTATTTGTGACCCTGGAGCACAAAAGCAGTCATAAGGGTCAATTTTT
>NW_015607053.1:0-573 GCF_001515605.1 Sinocyclocheilus anshuiensis | reverse complement strand
CCTCTAGCAAAGCCAAGCAAAACATAGGCCTCGTACAAGAGCACCGAATGTGTGAAAACATTGTGCTGCCCATGTTAATGCCTCATTTATGTTCAATGTCTCATACCATCAAAAATACCACAAAACAGCCCTGTTCCAAAACTCCTGCCTGTCTAGATAGACTGCATCTTGTAGCATTCAACAATATGCCATCTTTAAGATTCCACATTCTGAAACATAACTATGCTTGATGGGACAGATTGCAAAATCATTTGTCTGTATACAATAAAAGTGAAAATTCAACTTGACACAACCAATTAGTACATATTTTATGATTAATGCTGCATTCTCAACAGTTAAAAGTGCCATAATAACAAGTTTACAACTTGTAAAATCAGAAACTTATAATTACAATTTGGAAAAAAGTCATTTTATGAACATTCCAACTTGTTCCAATTGACTGTTATGATGGCGAGTAAAAACTAGCAAAATGGCTTATTTTTCTGATATGCCATTTTATTACAGCGTATAGCTACAACCCCAATTCCTGAGAAGTTGGGACGTTTTGTAAAAATGCAATAAAATCAAGAATCT
>NW_015607052.1:0-572 GCF_001515605.1 Sinocyclocheilus anshuiensis | reverse complement strand
GTTACTTTACTAGTTACTTTAAAAAGTAATCTGATTACGTAACTCTTGCGTTACCCCCAACACTGCACGCAACACACCTGCAAACAAGAGTCACAGACGTGTGCACTAACAGGTTGTGTTTCTGCAGAAACCCTACGCTTGTCAGATCCAGGGCTGCGCAAAACGCTACACAGACCCCAGCTCTCTGCGCAAACACCTCAAATCACACTCCTTAAAGGAGCAACAAGCCCGGAAGAAGGTACGAGAATCATCTGATCCGACTAAAGCAGAAGAAGAAAGTCTTACTTCTGCTATCAGTTATTCATCCTCGTCTTTCCAAACTCTGATGCTGATCTGTTTTTTCATGCACCACAAAAAGAAAAATTTTAATTCACTTCATTTTCTATTATTTGACTTCAGAAGGTGCACGAACGGTCAAAAGTTTGGAACAATTAAGATTGTTTAAAGACGTCTCTTCTGCTCACCGAGGCTGCATTTATTCAAAAATGCAATAAAAATGTTGAAATATTATTACAATTTGAAATAAGTGTTTTCTATGTGAATATCTGTTAAACTGTCATTTATTTCTGTGA
>NW_015607051.1:0-573 GCF_001515605.1 Sinocyclocheilus anshuiensis | reverse complement strand
ACAATTTCTTAAATGTTTTTTTCCCCTCCCATCATCATCTTGAAAGAAAAAGCTAAATATACTGGAACTTGGAAAAAAGTGCAAATGTACCCTGAGCTTTAAACATACCTGAATTTATTTTTTTTATGAATTCATCAGTTGATTAATGAATGATTATCGTTATTATCACCCCCCTCAATCAAATAAATACTGTTAAACAGATTCTGTTAACATCACAGAAAATAGTTTTCATCCTCAGGTTCAACACAAGTGTGACACAGAGTCACTTCGTGGATATAATATTTTGTGTAATTGAAAAATCAGTTTCTGTTTAAACACTTCTCTATCACAGGAATGAATGCAGACTCTCACACAGTTCAGTGCATCATGAACTCTGTCTGTAAGATCTCAGGAGACGCGGCTCGTTCTGCTTCAGATGAAGACTTCGGCTCCAGGAACTCAAGAGCAGATCCTCTTCTGCTAGTCTTCCTCATCCTCTTCCTCCTCCGGTGAATATTCTTCATCTCCAGAGTCAGTGAGGTTCTGCTGCTCTTCTTCCTCACTCCTCATCTCCTCCTCACCCTCCTCATCTTC
>NW_015607050.1:0-572 GCF_001515605.1 Sinocyclocheilus anshuiensis | reverse complement strand
TGATGTGATTACTGATAGTGAATTGGCCGGGTTGATTATCTGCGCTTGCTCCTCCCGAAATTTGTTAATAAAACATCACTAAGTGAATACACTGTTTGGGGAAAAACAGTTTGGGACGTGTGTCAGTACTGGATCCGCGCATTACTGTAGGTCTATAATGTCCTTAATATTAATGAAAACAGCAGCAGCAAAAATAAAAAAAGTTCATAAATTAAGCACTGTTTTTATCTGTATCTTTTTTTACTTATTTTTCCTGTTGTCATTTGTTTTTTGCAAAATAAACAAGCTTCATGCATTTAGTTTGTTCTTTGTGTCATGTATGACTTATTGTGCAACTAACATAATACATGGTAAATGTGCTATTGTGCTGAAATTACCACCACAAAATCAATCATTTTAAATCATAAAAATCACGGAAAAAATAAATATTCGCGAAATCCTGGGGGGACTTGCTAATTGTAACGGAGCCGAAGAGACGAGAAGCGTGCGGATCCATATGCAAGCTTTTATTAATAAACATGGTAAAAAAAAAACACAGGCAGGGTCAAACAACAGCAAGCAGGTATGGCACA
>NW_015607049.1:0-572 GCF_001515605.1 Sinocyclocheilus anshuiensis | reverse complement strand
GTTAATATTTCCTGTGTCACAACCATGATATGTCAACACCATCTTTGCAGTTTCTGAGGAAATTATTTGAAATTTTTAGATAATGTTATTCTCCTGAAGCAGGTTCTATTAGCATCTAGCGTCAACAGAGAAAACAAAGCGGCTGCTACATGAAGCCAGATTTGTCAACACTGCCAGAAGTCACCTACACCGTACGGTTTTCTGTCTGACGTTGGTGACGGGCCAGTTGACATTCAACATGAAGTAATCATATTTTTGTGGTTTTCAAGTGATTTTTAATTATTTTAAATATAAAATAGTGTTTGTTTTTTCTAATAATTTATAAATACTAAATATGTGACCTGACAGCATTGGTTTTGTGGACTGATAGTCATCAATTCTAGCAGAGTTAGGGTTGAAAATTACAGAAAATGTTCAGTTGCAAAAATCATTTTGAATGCAGATCCATACTGTGTGAGATGAGAATAAAATTAATTAGAGTAAAATCAAATAATCATTGCTTTGTTATTGCACTTTATAAAAAAAAAATACAGTATATATATATATATATATACAGTATATATATATATATA
>NW_015607048.1:0-572 GCF_001515605.1 Sinocyclocheilus anshuiensis | reverse complement strand
ATCTGCCCATCCCTCCAACTCTCCTTTTGATGAAAAGTGTTAGCTGAACTAATGACCTTAAATAGTCCAATAATAATGCCCCACTATTTAACAAAGTGACATTGGATATTTACAGCTAAGGCACTTGTTTTTTTCTTCTCAGCAGTGTAGAGAAGTTAATGCAGTCACATTCAGCCACCCACAGCTACAGTTCCTCAATAGTGGCGTTAATTTCCCTTTATGTCACTCAATATGACTGTACACTCCACTCTGTACTCTCCACTCCACTCTGTACAGCTGAAATGTATTCTGATACAAATCTAATAACTTATTCATCAGTCTGATGTGCTGTTTCCTGTCAGCTCTTCTGTCATTTAAAACCCTGCAGTTTGATTATAAAGAAGATTGAATCCCCAAGAATGAAGCTTATTGTGCTAGTCCGTGGCCTTTCAAGGTGTCTTTAGAGACCACAGAACTCTAAATTTGGTCACACACGACATCCAAGTCCTGCAGATCATCAAGTTATGTTCTTCCCAGTAGAGCCGTGCGGCTGCAGTCAGAGTGTGTTCAGTGGACTTCCTCAAGTGTTCAGC
>NW_015607047.1:0-572 GCF_001515605.1 Sinocyclocheilus anshuiensis | reverse complement strand
GTGCTGTGACTGTAGGCTTGCCTACATATACAGTGGTTTGGACCAGCTCTCGAGGGGGTTTCTTGGTGTACTGGTACTTTGGCCTCTGAGTGGGCTTGATGGTGTCACACAGGGTTATAAAGCTCAGTGCTATTACAGTTATGAAGAGACCGCGTTCAAAGATCATCCCCATTTTCTGTCTGTAGAGAAAGAGTGAATAAGAATTTAGAGGCCTGACTGGACCAAACATCACCTTGTAATTCGTTCAACCTTAATGTATAAAAGGTGTCGAAAGAAGGATGTGTTTAATTGCAATTGATCAATGTCAGTCACATTGAACTCTTTCCCCGCCAAACATTTAATTTTCCGGGTTTCCGTGTTTTCACTGTTATACACTCGGGGGGCTCTATTACGCTTCTCCTGAATGAGTCTAGAATGTCCCGATCAAAAACACAGACGAGGAAGACACAGAAACGAGTGATCTCATATGTAAGCAGATGCATATGAAAAGTAATGCTAACCCGATATAAATGAGAACTGCGTAATGCTACCGAGTGAAATGTGGATCCAGGAAGAGGTAAAGGACTGTGCAA
>NW_015607046.1:0-572 GCF_001515605.1 Sinocyclocheilus anshuiensis | reverse complement strand
CAGACGTGCTTCAGCATGAACTAGAGAGACTATTTTCAAAAGTACAGGAAGAACGTGGTGATGTCACAATACTTTCTCCTTTTGTTCCATTCTGTTGCTTAGACGATGGTACCCAGAGGAGTACAGTCTCGCACCACAGAAAAAATCATCGCACAGGTCTGTGTACATCACACAGGTGTTCCACAGCTGTATTGAATGCCACGTTTAGCATAGCAAAGGATCCTTTGTTGTACTCCTTAAATATTTAAGCCTAAAAGAAGAGCTGTTTTGTCTAATCTTGTGTCCGTTTGAATTTTCAGAGCGCTGGAAGACATCCAGGAGAGCATAAAAGAACTGAAGTTTTACAGAGTGAATGTTTTCAAAATGAACGAGAAGAGAAAAATAGTCCAGAATGGTGATAAGACATCTGTGAACTAATCTCCAAGCTGATCTGGAGTGGTTTTAGGATCTTGTGCCGAATTCTCACCTTTGGATGAAAGCCTGTGCGAATACTTGAGAGAATGAGAGAGCAAAGCTTCACGTTGACATCCCCAGTGTTTGTTTCCTGTTTTATTTGTTGACTCTGCAAATAG
>NW_015607045.1:0-572 GCF_001515605.1 Sinocyclocheilus anshuiensis | reverse complement strand
TTCGGTTGGTACCCTTAAAAGTACCGAGTTCGGTACCCAACCCTACACAGGGGTGAGTAAATTATCAGGACATTTTAATTCAGGAGTGAACTAATCCTTTAATGGTGGTCCACGTAGCAAGCTTTTCCCTTGTTATTCTATAAAAGTGCCATAAAATCAAGTGTGCAGCATTCTGTGTTTTTGCTTGTATTGAATTACATATTTATGCTTTTATATTTTCAGTAAGGCACTAAAGGGAACAACAAACAAATGCAGTCAAGTGGAAATGATTAGGCCAGCTAAAAGCTGTTGAGTAATGAATGCAGCAGTATACATACGTCTTGCACTGTGAGTATTATGGTGTACACTGTTGGCTGAAAAAGAAAAATAAGTTGATACATATTTATTGGTGCTGAACAAGGCGGTGTAAAATGCCTAGAGAGAGAATTTCCATTCATCTCAATGGCAGTTGTGGCCCCTTTGGAAGCATAGAATTTGTAATCTCATCAGTGTCATGTGACTAATCACTCTGGGGCTATGGACAAATGATGTCATGAAAACACTGATTGGCTGATGGCATCAGTAAAAAAAAC
>NW_015607044.1:0-572 GCF_001515605.1 Sinocyclocheilus anshuiensis | reverse complement strand
TAAGCCCTCACCGGTGGAAGCTAATAGATCATCACATATGAAGAAATTAACTCCACCCTGACACCCGCTACCTCACTTTCATGCATGATTAATTGCTTTCACAAAAAAAAGGAAGAAATAGGGAAAAAGTGAGTGTGATGTGCTCAGGAAAAGAGGCAAGTGGATCCAGACAAAGCACTGACAGGTCTGTGTCCCAGTTTGACTGTTGATGAGACAAAAATCTCATTAAGGCACACAGCTTCTCTGCGTCTTGTACTGAATTAAACAAGAGTTCATACCTCAACTCATAAACTTGACCTAAGCTGTGGCAAAAGTTTCCTCATAAAAAGGCCTTATGTTAAGTCATAGGAGGTAACATGCTGTGATATAATGTAGATATTCAGTTACAGATTTTTTTTTACATTTATTTTCAGAAACACTTGTGTTTAAATAAATAAAGTATTAAAAAACTCTTTTGTCGAGACTTTCATGGCACAGTCTAAAAGGAAGAATACAAGATTTTACTCGAATTAAAAGATCAGTTTTAATCTTTAAAGGGGTCAAATGATGTTGCTAAAAAGAACATTATTTTG
>NW_015607043.1:0-572 GCF_001515605.1 Sinocyclocheilus anshuiensis | reverse complement strand
ATGCGCTTAGATCATTAAAACAGGGCCCAAAATCTGTCATCATTTTTGTTCAGAGTAATACATCATTCAAAACTGTCAGTGGTCTACTTTTATTTGTTTACATTCACAAAATCAACAAAACATTGTAATTTTGTAAAATAAAGAAAACAAACAGGATGCACTTTCTGTCATCTCGGTCTCCGGTAAAATGGAGCTCGTCACAAAAATGTATGACACTCCTTGTATAGTCTACTTCCCTCAAAGACATTAGAAATATATCTATAGAAAGCTTGAAAAGTCTGCTTTTAAAATGAACCAATTCAAACTGAAAACAAATACTCTCTGATTACATAATCCATATGAAATTTGCATTTCTCTCTGAAGGCGCGTCGCTGCAGAAATGGTGAGTCAGCATCCACTTCATCTTCACTGACTTTTTTATTAGTTTATTAATAGATAATTAAAATATCTCCTTGCTATTTTTTCCCCTGACACATTCATAGTCATTACTTTTGCCGGTGCTTTGCAGCAAGCTTCATGTGTGTGCTTGAGCATGGAATAGACTAGGGCTGCCCCCTAATAGTCGACTAACC
>NW_015607042.1:0-572 GCF_001515605.1 Sinocyclocheilus anshuiensis | reverse complement strand
TGACATCAGCATTGAGAAAGCATTTTCTTCTTGGAGATATGTGACAATACTTAGCACACCTATCATAATAGAAGTAAGGACATATATGAAAGATAAGTGCAGAAGGCCATGCATGTGTTTGGTTATAATGTTTGGTTAAGCTGTCTCTAATCATAAGCATTCTTTTATGAACTTCCATGAGTAATAATAAAAGCTCTGTCAGGGCAATATAGATATTTACGCAAGACAAGCTGATCCATTTAATGTTGGATGCTGAATATTCCTTCTTAATACTTCCGACTTCGAACCGCGTGCTTTGAAGATTAAATATGCATATAGCACAATTCAAAAAGTTTGGTGTTGATATGATTTTTTTAAAGAAATTAATTATTTTATTCAGAAAAGGATGCATTAAATTGATTAAAAGTGACAGTATATAATTTCGTATTGTTACAAAACATTTCTATTGCAAATAAATGTACATTTTCTGAATTCTAAGAATGTTGAAAAAATATCAGTTTCCACAAAAATATTAAGCATCACAACATTATTGATAATAATAAGAAATATTACTTGAGCAGCAAATCATCATA
>NW_015607041.1:0-572 GCF_001515605.1 Sinocyclocheilus anshuiensis | reverse complement strand
TAATACATACCTGTCGATTGAAAATCTGAATGTTTTACAATAACTAATTATGGTTTTGGTAAGACATGGTTGTTTTAAGAAAATAAATGCACCTACGATAAACACAGTATGTGATGTGGATAATTTATAAGGAGGTTTAGCAGTCTGCAAATGCACACGGTGTGTACAGTGACATGAAATGTCAGGATAAATAAAGTAATTGCAATAATGGCTAATAGGAATTACCTGTCAAATAGTCTTTATGTCTTGTATTCATGTATCTAAATAAAATAGTCTGGGACTAGTCATGTCCCTGAAAGCTCTGGAAGTGAGAGGTTTTAGGTATTCTGTGAAAGGAAAAACACTTTATTTGATAATTTAAACAGCCTTACAAAACTTCTCCCACAGAACCGCCCCTGCCTGTCATTTTAGCTTTTTTTAAATCTGGAATGATTGCAAAATTGATCCGGTCTTAAGCAGAATGTATTTTGTTAAACGGTCATGCTTTTCAACAGCACATGGATTGTTTGTTTCTGTTCAAGCTTGCTTTTGCAATACTTTCCTCTGCCACTAATGATTCACTTTGATGCTGA
>NW_015607040.1:0-572 GCF_001515605.1 Sinocyclocheilus anshuiensis | reverse complement strand
GCTTCTTCTCAATGAAGCTCTTGTACATTGTACATGCTGTTGAAAGCCAAGAGGGTTTATGTGAACATGTCCGAGAAACAAAAGTGTCATTCACTTACTAGTCATTTAATTAATGGGATACTGAACTTAGCCTTAGTTTTAGTTTTATTTTTTAAATATTTACTTTCTGTCAGAAAATCAATTACTCATTCTTCACCATTAATGAGTTAGTCCACGTTGATTACCTAGACTTTTGATGGATGCACAAAAATGATCAGAGAATATATCTTCATTTGTGTTTTTATGATGAATTAAAGTCTTATGGGTTTGGAACAACATGAGGCCGAGTTAAAACATGCTTTCACAGTCTATATATATATATATATATAATTTATTTATTTATTTTTCTAAAAAAAAAAATTCAAAAATTTGTCTGCACTTTCTGTTCAACACTCTCATGCTGTGAAATTCCATCTTACATATTATGATTTGATCTGACATCATAATTAAGGGAGTGACACCGTACAAAATAACCGCATGGTTCAAACTAAAGCAATAAGCCCCAAGAAACCGTGGTTTACAGTGAATTTATA
>NW_015607039.1:0-572 GCF_001515605.1 Sinocyclocheilus anshuiensis | reverse complement strand
AGTTATATTAAGGTAAATTAATAAGTAATGCAAATAATAATGCAACTAAGCAAATAATCATTAATAGTATGTAAATTTGCATTAATATATTACACAAATTATGGAACAATATTTGGCATAGGCACATATAAAATACAGTATATTAATAAAACCACATTTTAAAAAACAAAAATAAAAATAAATACATAAGTAAAATATCTATAACATTAAAGTAAAAAATCTTTAAGATAATCGTAATGCAAATAATAATGCAACTTAGCAAATAATCATGAATATTACATACATTTGTATTGATATGCAGTATTACACAATATTTGATATAGGTACATAAAATACAGTACATTCATAAACTGATATCAAATAAAGATAAAAATAATAAAAAGATGATAAAAGTAAAAATGAATATTAAATAAAAATATTTAGAAAAATAAATCATCATCATCATCATTCAAATAATAATGCAACTAACTGTAAATTTGTATTATTATGCAGCATTACATAAATTATGGAACAATGTCTGGGATATGCAAGCGGTTTAAGGTTCAAAAAACACATTATTTTCCACATACTGT
>NW_015607038.1:0-569 GCF_001515605.1 Sinocyclocheilus anshuiensis | reverse complement strand
ACACACACACACACACACACACACACACACACACACACACATGGGTGTGATTTAAACCACAGGTGTGCAAATTCCTGTAAGGCTGATATTTGGGACAGACACCCGCATGTGCATTACCTGTCTTTGTGCTGGCGCGTGTCGTGATTGGCTGCCGCCATAGTAGCGATTGTTGCCTCTGTGGGCGGAGCTCTTGAGGGAACCGTGGGAACCGGTGGAGGAGGCGTGGCCACAGCAGGGTGACTGACGCAAGCATTTGCTGTATTCTTTCTGCACCTGTTAAACACACAGCGCTGCGTGTGAAAGCAGGTCAGGAGGACAAACACATGAGGAAACAGCCACAAACAGCCACACACCTTCTTCTGCAGCGCGCAGTGCAGGAGGAAGATGAACATGCCGTGCACGGCGTTGAAGGAGGTGAAGAGGTACGCCATCACCATGCTGCTGTCGTTCATGAACAGGAGGCCAAAGATCCACGTCAGAGACACCAGTAACAGCAGCGTGACAGAGCTGAGCGTCCAGCACCTCAACACACACACACACACACACACACACAGACACACACACACACA
>NW_015607037.1:0-572 GCF_001515605.1 Sinocyclocheilus anshuiensis | reverse complement strand
TTTTTTTATAAATTAGAGGCCATATAGTGGCATACCTATTAATTGCTGATATTTTTACATTTTGTGCAGGTTTATGGAGGGCTTCAACACCCTTGGACTCCTCGAGGAAATGAGGGCGCACCCGGATCTGTTCCATAGCATGTTTGTGGAGAATGTGAGGCCTTTGGAAGTTGATGACCTCTCAGCACTTTTTCAAGTCAGCTTTTCAGAACCAGGGACCCACACAAGAGAGCTAGAAACCCGGACTATCTGCTTCTGGAGAGACTGGCTGATTGATGTTGAAGGTACTAAACTCATGTATAAATTAATGCTCCGAACGTTTTTTTTTATTGTAGGGCTGTAACCAATCTATAAAATTGGTTATTATTGTAACCAATCTATAAAATGGATTATTATCGATAATTAAAATATTCAACGACAAATTTGATTATCGATTAGTTGCGTCTGTGTGCTGTGGCTGGTTTCCGAGAAGTCACATCGCTTTACAGTAGTAAATGACCCATTTCTATGGACAAAACATGGACACAGAACGAGCTGCTGCAGGAAAGGTATATGATTCAAGCTGTCCGAAA
>NW_015607036.1:0-572 GCF_001515605.1 Sinocyclocheilus anshuiensis | reverse complement strand
GTGCAGCATAGCTTACAACACAAGCTCCACTAACAGAAATAATGACGAGTAAATGAATATTGATATGACAGAGAAAATCAACACTTTCATTATATGGTAAAAGGTAAACACTGACAAATGCAAAGTAGTGTTTTAAGTGAGAAATGGTTCAGTGTTTGCCGGTTTTTGCCTCATCTTGACTGTTGAATTGGTTCAGATGTAGTAAACAATGTAGGTACAGCTATTCCTCAGTGTCCTCAGTGTGGACAGAGAATGGTTTACTTTGAGTCTCGACACTCTCTGCTTGTGCTGCGTCAGATATCACATCTTTTGTAACCTGCTGTTTGTCAGGTGCTCATCACACACTAACTTTTTTCCAATGTTTTTCACATTTTTCATCAACAGCAGAAATGTTGTGGAGTGTGATTGTGGATGATGTCACAGTGGTGGGCGTGTATTATCTCATCAAACTGGATTCGTCGTCTGCTGCTCGTTCCCTCCATCAGTAACTTCCCCATTCAACAGCGGTGTCACTCAGGGATTAAAGTGTTCCGTCGCTAAGACGGATTTCCGTCAGTTCATAAAGACAGTCA
>NW_015607035.1:0-560 GCF_001515605.1 Sinocyclocheilus anshuiensis | reverse complement strand
ACACAGAACCCGTCACACACTCTGATACACACACACACACACACAGAACCCATCACACACTCTGATAGACACACACACACACACACAGAACATCACACACTCTGATAGACACACACACACACACACGGAACCCATCACACACTCTGATAGACACACACGAAACCCATCACACACTCTGATAGACACACACACACATATACACACAGAATTGCTGTCTGCAGTCATGTAAATATCCACTGTTCAGATTTTTACTTGTGAGGGAATATATATTGCCGTAAACCTAGCTTTAAAAAATTTAATGTATTTTCTATATTAAAATAATTTGTCATGAATTAAAGAGAAAATGGTATTTGGAATTATCTAACATTAAACTGAAAAATCATTCTGCATTGACTAAAATGCTTTGTCCAGACGGAGCTTCATGTGTGTTTCAGATTCAGCAAAGATCCATTGTGAAATGACTCAGTCTCACAAAGCAGTTACAGTCTCCTGGATATGTTCTGCTTTTTTTATGAATGCAGCATATGTGTGTGTGTGTGTGTGTGTGTGTGTGTGTGTGT
>NW_015607034.1:0-572 GCF_001515605.1 Sinocyclocheilus anshuiensis | reverse complement strand
CTTTAACATCCATGGAAACTTCCATTTCACAAAAGGTTCTTTCGAGTGGAAGATTATTAAAATGTTTTACATTTTATTTTATGATTATATTTTATTTTAAGAACTGTTCTCTCAAAGGTCCTTTGTGGAACCCAAAATGTTTTTTCTATGACATTGCTTTGAAAAGATTTGTTGAAACTTTTATTTGTAAAAATTGAAAAGAACCAGTCTGGATTCCCCAAAGAACCTTTCAGTTCTTAAAATAACCATTTTTCCTAGTGTGAATATTTCAATATACAAAAAGTCTGAAGAATCCCAATCGACTAAAGACTATTTTGTGTAATGTAAAGCTTCCATGGATGAACCAAAGGTTCTTCACACAAATATAGATGACAATAAAATACCTTTATTTTCAGTAGTCTAATAGATAGTTTTCTGTAAATAGTGTTATTTACCAGTAAATAGACTAAGCGCATCTGCTGTGGAGATGCAAAGGTGATGTGTCTGTGTAGCAGATGTCAAGCAGTACCCTCGGGACAGAAGCACGTCCACACATGGATGAGATGAGTGATGGAATTTATTCCCCTTTAAAG
>NW_015607033.1:0-571 GCF_001515605.1 Sinocyclocheilus anshuiensis | reverse complement strand
TAAATATTGTTTTCTAGCCCCGGATACAATCCGGAATCTCCGTGAAGACAATTTGGCCACGTCCAAGCCCAAGTCCTCTGCGATATTTCCAACGAAAGCCCCGTGCTCCAACTCCTCGGGAACTGAATAGCGAATCTGCGCCAAAACCCGGTCCAGTGCGCACGCACACAGGAGCAGACACACAACCTGTCCTGCCAACGTCCATCGCCTCCTCGGAAGCCTCCGGTCCATCTTCCTAAAAATCAGATATTTTCAGCTGCTTTCACAGAGAATACTCATGTTCAGTTGTGAAAGATTCAAACAGTTTTTGGAAAACTATTTAGGTACACAATACACACTTGCATTGTTATCCAAAGTGGTAATCTAAAAAGTGCATGTGTCGATCAACAACAGAGTGGAAATTCGCAGCAAACTTGGAGACTCTCTTGGGTTGTGCGCTTAGCGCGCAGCGCAGGCAGTGTGTGAGCAGGAGCGGCGAGCGCTTTGATTTTCCAGTGTGTTAGATGCTTTGAGGAGTGTGTGAGACGAGAGAAGGTGATGTGCGTCTCTCTCTCTCTCTCTCTCTCTCTCT
>NW_015607032.1:0-572 GCF_001515605.1 Sinocyclocheilus anshuiensis | reverse complement strand
TAGATACTTGAATCTTCAAAAAGAGAGAGAGAGCGAGAGAGAGAGAAAAAAAAACAGTGTCCCACACACACATGCACTCTGGAGTCTCTGTCACTCCCACACATTAAACACACACACATACACAGGATAGAGTGGCCGCAGGGACAAACATAATTATATTAATTGTTAACATAATGACGCATTTATTTTTAATGTGTTCCTTCTGGTAATTAGTGCAGGTACCTGGGGCTTTCAATAGTCCCTCTGTTTCCTCTTTCACATTTCCATGCGTATTATCTTGCTTTTGTCTTATTGTCCTTGATGGAGCTTCGAATGAGCCGCGTTTAGTTCCTCTCCAACAATTCCCTCACAGGTGTTCCAGCGCACAGAAAATGTCGTAATTATTAGATCGCTCTTTTATTACCTTTGAGCGTCTGCCTTTTGATCTGTGAGAACAGGTCTGTGGGGCTCTTTCGGTCTCTCTCTCTCTCTATGTTTCATGCAAAGATGTCGCAGGACCCCTGCTCTGGACTGAATGCATAAAAATGATTGCCATTTTCTCACATTTGGTCATGAAAAATTAGATATGAATG
>NW_015607031.1:0-572 GCF_001515605.1 Sinocyclocheilus anshuiensis | reverse complement strand
TCTGTAGTACATGCCTAGCACCTTGTTCTGTGATAGTGGTTGGTATCTCAGTTGAAGTGTGATATGGCCGTCCACCTGTTAAACTTCTCGCTGTTTTTATTATGGGGTCCGTGGGTGGGATGGGGGGCAGCGGAGTTGTAATTGCACTTGTTAACTTTTTACTGTTACAATCTGGGAGAAATAAAGATTTATCTTTTGCAGTGTTTTTGGACGTCTATCAGATCGCTAGCTATCTCTTCCTGCTCCTACTCGAAAGGTATTTTATAAACTACTGTGCAAAAGTTTGCCACCAGCAAAAAATAAATAAATAAAATAATTAATTCTTTCATTCAGCAAGGACACATTGATCAAAAGTGTCAGTAAAGGCATTTATAATATTACAAAACATTTCTATTTCAAATAAGTGCTGTTCTTTTGAACTGTTTATTCATAAAAGAATCCTGAAAAAATATATCATGTTTTACACAAATATATTAATGTAAGTGGCATAACTGTTTTCAACATTTATAATAATAAAAAATGTTTCATGAACACCAAATCAGAATATTAGAATGATTTCTGAAGGATCATGT
>NW_015607030.1:0-572 GCF_001515605.1 Sinocyclocheilus anshuiensis | reverse complement strand
CAATATCTCCGAACTTCAACTTCTTGGGTCAGCTGCTGGAGTTCGAGAGAGGCTTGCAGATGAAGAGGAGTCTACCCTGTGACCCTATAAGGTTATCAGGGAAGCCAAATGAAAAGGTGGAGGAGGAGGTCCAGAAGATGGAACAGCAAAGCTCGGAGAGCGATCGCTGTGACCAGCGGACTCCGCAAGCTACAGAGATCACCGTAAAGCCTCCATCGCCTACATCACTGCAGAAAGACCTAAGCTCCCTTCACCTGTCCAATGAACGAATCCTTCTAAACAAACGGCTCAAGTGCTCCTTCTCGCTTGACATCAAGTCTCTCTACTCCTCGAGACAAAACCAGCAATCTTCTCCAAACTCCTCATCGTCAGACTCTGAAAACATACCCAAACTCTGCAGACTTGACAGCCTGAAGAACAGCAATGGAGTATGCCAGTACCCTTCAACGATGAACCACCCAAGCCCTACGGAGTCACAGTGTACTGACGTGACTAGCAAGTCCAGGATGAGCCAGCAAAGCGAGAGGTGGGAAAATGGGGGCTTGGAGAGGCTATCCGCAACAACTCTTTCC
>NW_015607029.1:0-572 GCF_001515605.1 Sinocyclocheilus anshuiensis | reverse complement strand
TATATATATATTATGTTTGGTATTATGCAAGTATGTGATGTAATTCAATGATGCAACACTTGTTGTGTTTGTTGCATTGAATGTATGATGTAAAAACATTTTAAAGCTTAGAAAGCATCAGTAGGCCTGAGCTATAGTTCATCCTCCCTCTGTGTTTCCTACTGTCTGGCAGCTCTAAGTCTCATGTTCTTTGAGTCCTCTCTGTGTGGTTGCCACATTTACCTGTTAACCTTTAACCTCTCCCAGCATGGCAGCTTGCTTTAAGGTGATAAATATTCCACTGATTGCCATCAAGCGTGTCTATGTTTCAGAACATTTATAGACAGGGAAGAGAGTGAAGTAAACAGTGCTTTCCACAGTTTATCTCAAGCATGTACTATAAGACAGAGGTTTGTCATCCTGTTCACATGAATTATGTTGGCTTGACAAAGCCAATATCCTGTTCTACTATTAAAACATTATTTGTCCCCTTTATTTGAAACCAAAAATTGTAATTTTAAAATTGTAACTCCTTTCTCCTAGGTCTTTGATATGGAAGCATATAGGTAGCGAAATTCAATTTAAAATGCAAT
>NW_015607028.1:0-572 GCF_001515605.1 Sinocyclocheilus anshuiensis | reverse complement strand
CGTCATTCCTCAAACCGGAACAGATACAGCCCTACGATACTGAGGCAGATAGTAAATGAAAGAAAGCAATCAATCAGACAGTTGAGAGTGTATTTAATACAGGTAAAATATACACAGAATAACAGCACTGTAAAATATTTCATAAACGTCCATGTTGGCGTTTCATAAAGAGAGCATGACAGTAGCGATGAACTCACTGTTCAGGCCAAATAAATGAGGTCAGGTGTTAAATAAGCAGCTCTCGCAGTACATTTTGTTTCTTTAATCTTGTTTTTTTCCTTCACGTCATTGCCATTTTTGTCGTGTGACCCACTACAAAAATTATTGCTGCAATTAGTTATTACAACTAATTAAATAATAATAAGTTAATTAATTAGCAAGCATTATAATAAGTAATAATGTGTTGTGCTTGTGCTTGAGTTAAAATTATATGTTCGGTTAACTTTACTTAAGCTGGATATTTAAGTTATCTTAAGTTGTTATAATTGCAGCTTTTTTACAGTGCAGTAAAATTAATGCAACCTAATGCATTCAGATTTTTTGGTTATTTTAACTATATATATATATATATA